>NC_091375.1:7732197-7767197 GCF_038502225.1 Cherax quadricarinatus
TTCTGTTGTAGTTAAGCTGTGTTACTTGATGCTGTTGAATTCACCACTCTGATAGCGAAGAAAAGTTTGAGGTTTGTGGAGAAATGGTGTGTTCAGACGGACGGAAGGTACGTCAATACTGAGAGAGTTGTAGCCTCAGGCAACACTGCCTGACATTCTCAAGGTTGTTTTAACTTTACCACTTGTGCATTTTATATTAAATGGGTTTTGCTACACACACACGCACACGCACAGTGCAAAGTCATGAAGATTGGAGAAGGGCAAAGAAGACCAAAATCTCACTCAAGAAAAAGGATCTTGGGGTGAGTTTAACATCGGGCACATCTCTTGAGGCGCACATCAACCAAATAACTGCTGCAGCATACGGGCGCCTGGCAAACCTAAGAACAGCATTCCAACATGTAAATGAGTCATTCAGGACCCTGTACACTGTGTACGTTAGGCCCATATTGGAGTTTGCAGCACCAGTTTGGAACCCTCACCTAGCCAAGCATGTAACGAAACTAAAAGTGCAGAGGTTTGCAGCAAGACTAGTCCCGGAGCTAAGGGGTATGTCCTACGAGGAGAGGTTAAGGGAAATCAACTTGACGACACTGGAAGACAGGAGAGATAGGGGGGATATGATAACGAGAGCAATCGACAAGGTGGACAGAGACAGGATGTTCCAGAGATGGGACACAGCAACAAGGGGTCACAGTTGGAAGTTATAGACTCGGATGAACCACAGGGATGTTAGGAAGTATTTCTTCAGTCACAGAGTTGACAGGAAGTGGAATAGTCTGGGTAGTGATGTAGTGGAGGCACGATCCATACATAGCTTTGAGAAGAGGTACGATAAAGCTCATGGAGCAGGAAGAGTGACCGAGTAGCGGTCAGTGAAGAGGTGGGGTCAGGAGCTGTGACTAGACCCCTGCAACTACAACTAGGTGAGTACACGCACGTACACACACACTGTCTCTGTCTGTCTCTGTGGCCCTGTGGCTTGGCTGGCAAAGCTCTCGCTTCACAGGCGGAAGGCCCAGGTTCGATTCCTGGCGGGGTTGAAACATTTCAGCGCGTTTCCTTACACCTGTTATCCTGTTCACCTAGTAGCAAGTAGTTGACTAGTGTGGGTGGCATCCTGGGGGACAAGATAGAAGGGCCCAATAAAAAATAAGACAGTCCTCGATGATGCACCACCTTTCTTGGGTTATCCTGGGTGGCTAACCCTCTGGGGTTAAAATTCCAAACAAAATCTTATCTCTCACTCTCACACTCTATCTCTGTCTGTCTGTCTCTGTCTCTGTCTCTCTGTCTGTCTCTGTCTCTCTGTCTCTGTCTCTGTCTGTGTCTCTGTCTCTGTCTCTGTCTCTCTGTCTCTCTCTCTGTCTCTCTCTCTCATGTGCAGCCAACAGTAACAGCCTGGTTGATCAGGCCCTGATCTACCGCAAGGCTTGGTCACAGACCGGGCCGCGGAGGCATTAACCCCCAAAACCCTCTCCAGGTATACACGACACTATAAAAAACACAGTACACGATGGGACAGTACTCGACACATCACACAATACATGGTACACAACCTGACACGTGACCCGACACGTGACCCGACACGTGACCCGACACGTGACCCGACACGTGACCCGACACGTGACCCGACACGTGACCCGACACGTGACCCGACACGTGACCCGACACGTGACCCGACACGTGACCCGACACGTGACCCGACACGTGACCCGACACGTGACCCGACACGTGACCCGACACGTGACCCGACACGTGACCCGACACGTGACCCAACACGTGACCCAACACGTGACCCAACACAATGAACAATACTCAACATACGACCCAACACAATGAACAATACTCAACATATGACCCAACACAGTGAACAGTACACAGTACAAGACCTAGCACAACATGACCCAGCACAACGCACAACCCAACACAATGCACGACCCAGCACAACACGGCCTAGCACAACACAGGGCCTAGCACAACACAGGACCCAGCATAACACAGGACCCAGCACGAGACTCACGACCCAGCACGAGACTCACGACCCAGCAAGAGACGCACGACCCAACACGAGACGCACGACCCAACACGAGACGCACGACCCAACACGAGACGCACGACCCAACACGAGACGCACGACCCAACACGAGACGCACGACCCAACACGAGACGCACGACCCAACACGAGACGCACGACCCAACACGAGACGCACGACCCAACACGAGACGCACGACCCAACACGAGACGCACGACCCAACACGAGACGCACGACCCAACACGAGACGCACGACCCAACACGAGACGCACGACCCAACACGAGACGCACGACCCAACACGAGACGCACGACCCAACACGAGACGCACGACCCAACACGAGACGCACGACCCAACACGAGACGCACGACCCAACACGAGACGCACGACCCAACACGAGACGCACGACCCAACACGAGACGCACGACCCAACACGAGACGCACGACCCAACACGAGACGCACGACCCAACACGAGACGCACGACCCAACACGAGACGCAGGACGCTACGCAATACACAGGACGCTACGCTGTCCACAGGACGCTACACAGTGCACAGGGCACCTCGAGATCCACAGGGCACCTCGCGATCAACAGGACACCACGTGATCCACAGGACACCACGCGATCCACAGAACACCACACGATCCACAGGACACCACGCGATCCACAGGACACCACACGATCCACAGGACACCACACGATCCACAGGACACCACACGATCCACAGGACACCACACGATCCACAGGACACCACACGGTCCACAGGACACCACGTGATACACAGGAGACAATACATGCCAGTACTCGCAATATCTGTCACTTATTAACACTGACCCCCCCGACCCCCACACTGACCCCCTCCCCACACTGACCCCCTCCCCTAACTGACCTGTCCATACACTGTCCCACTGAGGCAGGGTGAGCCAGCCGTGCCCTGCCGAGGCAGGGTGAGCCGGCCGTGCCCTGCCGAGGCAGGGTGAGCTGGCCATGCCTCACCGAGGCAGTGTGAGCCGGCTGGGCCCTGGTGAGGTAGTGTGAGCCGGCTGGGCCCTGGTGAGGTAGTGTGAGCCGGCTGGGCACCACCGAGGCAGGGTGAGCTGGCCGTGCCCACCGAGGCAGGGCGAGTCGGCCATGCCCTGCCGAGGCAGGGTGAGCCAGCCGTGCTCCGGCGAGGCAGGGTGAGGCAGTCGTGCTCCGACAAGGCAGGGTGAGCCGGCCGTGCTCCAGTGAGGCAGGGTGAGCCACCTGTGCTCCGCCAAGGCAGGGTGAGCCAGCCATGGGAAGTATATATTAAATGCAATGAAAAACAGAAGTGCAATCACATTCCTTCATTGCAAATTATGTATGGATTTTTCCCTGTGTGGCCTGGATCTGATCCCGTGTATCAGAAATCTTCCCCATGAGGATAGACTGAGGGCCCTGAATCTGCACTCTCTAGAAAGGCGTAGAATTAGGGGGGATATGATTGAGGTGTATAAATGGAAAACAGGAATAAATAAAGGGGATGTAAATAGCGTGCTGAAAATATCCAGCCAAGACAGGACTCGCAGCAATGGCTTCAAGTTGGAAAAGTTCAGATTCAGGAAGGACATAGGAAAGCACTGGTTTGGTAATAAAGTTGTGAATGAATGGAACAAACTCCCGAGTGCTGTCATAGAAGCTAAGACCTTGTGTAGTTTTAAAAATAGGTTGGATAAATACATGAGTGGGTGTGGGTGGGTGTAAGTTGGACCTGACTAGCTTGGGCTACCAGGTCTGGTGCCGTGCTCCTTCCCTAAGTGGAAGTGACTTGACTAAGTGGTCATTGTTCTAGGCTGCGGGGGCATGGACCTGCTTCACATGGATCAGTAGGCCTGTTGCAGTGTTCCATCTTTTTATGTTCTTGTATAGACATTTAGGAAATTAAATGAGAATGCTGCATCCATATACTGTAGTTCTATGATTTGGCTGCTTGGTGATGGTAGGGGGTAGATAGTAAGACCCAGGGTAATACAAGACTGAGAGATTATTACACAATATGAGCATCCTGGAATAAAGTTCAGTGGTAATAAAGCTAAGGCAAAACAGTACATGATATACTATCAGGAAGCAGTAGTTGTGTAACAAGGATGGCAATACAAAGAACATAGTGAGCTCGTGGTTTACAAAAGTGCAGCATCGCAGAAACTAAGTAAAAGGGAATGGATAATTCAGGAAAGGAAAGAAAGCAACTAAGTGAAAGTGATATAAGATGCTTGAATAAGAAGAGAGAAAAGAAAGCTCGTTTGAAAAGGAGACAGTAGTACAGCCAGACAAGAAGAATGGCTAAGATAATAAGTACTGTAATAGTTTGACTTAACCCTTTGGGGGTCGACAGGTCCTCTCAGAGACATTGTTCTCAGGGTCGGCCAAATTAAAAAAAAAATTATTTTTTGTTATGAAAAGATAGAGATTTTTTTCCCGATCATAATGACACCAAAAGTATGAAATTTGATGGAAAACTTATGGAATTATGCTCTCGTGAAGTTTGCGGTCTCGACGATGTTTACGCATTGGCGATTTTGCCCACTTTGAGCCCTATTTTCGGCCAATTCCAGTGTACTAGTCGACACAAATCATAACTATTTCGCTAGAACTCCATTTTTTCTATCGAATGAGTACAAGAAACCACCCATTTACCGATTTCAACTATCCAATAAAGTGGTCAGAATTGAGCAATTTTGCCAATTTCACACAAATTTCAAAAGATGTCAGTTTCCGAATAGGGTCCAGAATAAACAAGAAAAACATTCCTGGCACTAAAATAACAAGTTCTCTGTTCGTTAGTCACATCCCCAGGCCCCTCTTATATTTCTTTGGCTTTCCACTTTGAATTTTTATTCTTACAAAAAAATAAGATTTACTGTTATGCAGACTACTGCATTAGTGTAGAAATGGTATAAATAATATCAGCGCACTTGTGAAAGAATATTAGACTCACCAGTTGGTGTGTATTGGACGCTTGGCATGATTTGTTTACTTTTGAACTTTGGTAAAAATCGAACATTTCTGCTACTTTGAGCTCAATTTCAAGGTACTTTTCATTGTAAAACCAGTCAAAATCATCTCAATTTCTGTAATATGTCTTCCATTCTATAAAATGAGACCAGGAAAACTAGAATACAACAATAAATACCATATGAAAATACAGTGCAAAGTCGCTGTTTTATTCCAAAAACATGGCAAAGTTTTTTTTTTCTCATTACGCACTGTGTGCTGCAGGATTTTTTTTTATACTGCGCACAGTGACCACATAGACCCATTCTTTCATATGTACGCCTACCAGCTTTCTCTCACTAGAATTGAGGGTGCTAGAATTTAGGCGTACTAGTACGTCAAAAACCCTGGGCCGTAAGATGTACTAGTACGTCCGAAATCCCCAAAGGGTTAAGGAAGAGTTGAACTGTGCATGACTGCTAGTTAAGGGAAGTGTTACATACATGTTATTGTTGTAAAAGTTTACAGTGATCCCTTCAAGGCAGGTGCCTCAGTGCTACTGAAGAGCCCTTGATCTAAGTAACTGCATCTTTGCTTCCCTTCCTTGGATCAAACCTGATTTTTGTCTAGCCATTCCCCAGGAACTTCACAACTTCTGTGGGTTTACTTTCCTCTTCCTGTGTGATTTTAATTGAAGAAGAAGGGAGATGCCACTATGAGGGAAGAAAGGGGCAGAGGATGAGGAATAGAAGTTTGAAGGGGAAATGCTGATGTGATTCAATACAGCCTCTCCTCAGCGACGTACTCGTTTACCGACGACTCGAACTTACGATGGGCTCTCTGACCAGTATGCATACGTAAATAATGTATTAGAGCTGATTTATTCTCTTCTGTTTATTACAGTATACGTACAGTACACTACTGTATAAACATTTAAAAATACGTATACTAAAAATGTTATAAATGGTGCAAAGGTGACATTAAAACAATCTCAAAGATGGTTGACACAAACCCACTACCATTATAGTATGCTTCTTGTTTAGCGATGAATTCGTTTACCGATGTGGTCTTAGGAATGGAACTCCATTGTTAAGTGAGGAGAGGCTTTATTTATAAAAGCAAATGGATAAGAGACACTGACCTATATAACAGTTTAGTAGACTAGCATATAGTCTAAGGTGTAGTCCCAGAAAATATCTTAAGAACAGTAGAGCACCTAGAAAGACACGACTCCTCAGAGATGACTAACACAGGCTCAGACAGTGAATTATAGTTTGAGAATCCTTAAAGTTGTATGACAGTAACAAAAATGAATCAGGAGCGAGTGATAAGTAGACTGCATCTTTCAAGACTATAAGGAAGCATTGGACATAGTGCCACGCAAGGTGCTTGCTGACTTGAAAATTGAAAGAGCAGCTAAAGCAAAAGGGAAGGTACAAGAGTGGCTACAAGAATACTTAAAGAATGTAAGGCAGAGGACAGTGGTAAAAAAGTAGGTGTTAAAGTGGACACTGGTGATAAATAATCCTCTCCAAGAGACTGTGCTTCCTGGTCTGCCATTCAGGATGTAGTAGATACTTGACCTGCAGGAGATAATCTTAAAACTACAGTATATAAACATTGCTACTTACATGTGTGGCATTAATGAGGAAAATGACTTATACAAATTCAACACTTGTTTTTTAATATAATGCAAGATGACTGGATCAGATGGCACTTATTATTGGTCAGTATTGTGGTTATTAGAATTCAGGAGGGTGACCACAACCTTGAAGGAGAGATGCAGCAGACAATATATATATAGCATGAGTTAGGAGTAAGCCACCTTGCACAAAGCCAGTCAATACACATCAGTTGTACAACTTTTGTCATAGTTTCAGTATTCTAAACTTGTTAACTTAAGAACAACCTGGTTGATCAGGCCCTGATCCACCAGGAGGCCTGATCATGGACTGGGCTGCATGGGGGATTGATCCCCCATAATACCCTCCAGGTAGGCCTGTCTTGTATGGGACTCCAACATGAGACCTGCACTCAATCAGACATTGAAACTAGAGAGCTGCTAGAAATTAGAAAGATGGTGCTGTGAGGAAATGCTTGAAAAACTCAATCTAACAACACTAGAAGATAGGAGGAACAGGATGATGTGTAAAATACTAAGGAGATTAGATAAGGACAGAGTGCTGCTGGGAGAGGGCAGCCAGGGGACACAGATGATTGTTATCTTTTCGTAGTCCAGGTATTATCTTTCCCATAGTCTGGTCTTAGACCAGGCTTCCTGGGATTATCTTTCCCACAGGACCCCAATGGAAATAAGTCATTCTGTCTGACTTTTTTGGGTTATCCTAGGTTCTCTACACATGTGCTGCTATGTATGATAATCTATGTAACTGTATTTGTGTATACCTGAATAAACTTACTTACACAGTCTAGTCTCAGACCAGACTTCCTGGTATTAACTTTCCCACAATCTGGTCTCAGACCAGGCTTCCTGATATTAACTTTCCCACATTCTGGTCTTGGACCAGCCTTCCTGGTATTTCTCAGTCTGGTCTCAGACCAGGCTTCCTGGTATTAACTTTCCCACAGTCTGGTCTCACACCAGACTTCCTAGGTTAGAAAGGAAATATTACATGATTAAATATTTTTAAGGAGTACATGGGAAAGTAAAGGTACAGTATGTGTATACTGAATGTAAATAGAAATTTGTAAGATCTGTGGGATATTTTATGTTTGTGAGACTGAAAATATCAACAATTATGCCATATGTGCAAACAATTTAACAGATTGACTCAAAAATTCATAATACCACAATTGTAAATGAATTACAGAGGGTGTTGGATTTAAACCCATGGCAAGTGAGTCATAAAACTCAGAGGCCAGTGTTAACCAGCCATCTGACTGAGTGGTTAGCACACTGACCTGAGAGTTTTACGACTTGCCTGCCATGGCTTCAAACCCCCATCCATTTTGTGATTTATTTAACAGATTTCTAATTTACACTCATTTGATAAGAGGGTAGTACCTCCCTGGATGGTTGCTGTCTACCAACAAGACAAGTCTCAGAGTTGAGGGGTGTGAGCTGTGAAGAAAGGTTAGAGGAGCTAAATAAACCTAATGACACCAGAGGACAGAAGGACCAGGGTAACATGATTAAGATACAAAAAAGACAACGAAGTGGTGGAGGCAGGATCCATACATAGTTATAAGAATAGTTATGATAGGGCTCATGCAGCCAGAAGAGGGGGAGCCCAGTATCAGCCAGCAAAGAGGTGGGGGCTGGAACTGAGGCTGTCTCTGTAACCACAAATAGGCGAGTATCAACCTACCAGTAAAAGATACAGATAAGTGAAATGGATATTAGGACATGTAATGCTTTTTTAGTCTTAGGATTAAGTGCAATGAACTAGATGAAGAGACATTGGAGGCAAATGTCATACACAGTTTAAGTAAAAATATGATGAGTCCCGAGGTCCAGAAATCAATAAAGACTGTCAGTAATAGAGCCAGAAGCTATGACTTGACCCTGCAAAACACAACTAAGTGAATACACACCTTCCAGAAAGTCCTTGTATGACAAGTACATATTATAAAACATCTTGCATCAGGCAAAGGTCAAGATATGACAGTGTTTACTCTTTAAAGAAAAAGAACAGAAAACAAGAGTTAACAGTTAAAGAAGCACAAAAGAACAGCGGAATGGGAATGGCATGATGAGAGGATACTCATCCCACAGAAACACATCTAGTCTGGTACTCCACCTGCCTAGCCCAGGTGCCAGCAGTTATTCTTCAAGGTTCACCCTCCTCTCCTATACAGCACACTAGATCTAGTTTCCATACACTTACTCTATTCCCCCCTTCACCCACAACTAAACCATCAACCTCTCTCAGTGAAATTATACATATTCTCTTTCCCTCAGCACCTACCCAACAAACCATTCCCTAAATCACTAATGTCCAATCTTGTCACCACACCTAAACCTCACCCATCATCAACTATACTCCAGTCCATCCACCATCAACATGTGACATAACCTCCTCCTCCATCCCCAGTGTGCAGTCCACACAAGCTCAACTTGAAACTACCATGTGTGTTGTCTCCTGTACCAGCTTATACTTATTTACCCTTCATAACTGCATCTATCTAGGTAGTAGGTTGGTAGACAGCAACCGCCCAGGGAGGTACTACCGTCCTGCCAAGTGAGTGTAAAACTGAAGCCTGTAATTGTTTTACACGATGGTAAGATTGCTGGTGTCTTTTTTTATCTGTCTCATACACATGCAAGATTTCAGGTATGTCTTGCTACTTCTACTTACACTTAGGTCACACTACACATACATGTACAAACATATATATACACACCCCTTTGGGTTTTCTTCTATTTTCTTTCTAGTTCTTGTTCTTGTTTATTTCCTCTTACCTCCATGGGGAAGTGGAACAGAATTCTTCCTCCGTAAGCCATGCGTGTTGTAAGAGGCGACTAAAATGCCGGGAGCAAGGAGCTAGTAACCCCTTCTCCTGTATATACATATTACTAAATGTAAAAGGAGAAACTTTCGTATTTCCTTTTGGGCCACCCCGCCTCGGTGGGATACGGCCGGTGTGTTGAAAGAAAGAAAGAAAGAACTGCACTTATGATTTAATTACACCCTCTTTTGTTTTACCTAGTCATCATGGCCCCTAGAGTGCACAGTATATAGTAGGCAGTCTCTCTAAGCATCAAATAAAAAGCTGTGAAAAAAGAAGTTAGAATTAGTGCATTGGTGTGTAAATATGGATTTCCACAATTCCCTACTATTACTAAGCAAAAAGAAATTATAAAGAATATTAAAGTGGCTGATGATTCTAAGTTATTGAAAAAAAGGGCAGAAAAATTATCATAGAGCTGGAAAGACTGTTGTTGTGGGTGAGAGTAGCAGATGAAGGAAGATATGGTAAAGAGAGCAACAGATGAAGAAAGATAGTGCCTTTAACCCTTTGACTGTTTTCGACGTATAAATACGTCTTACGAGCCAATGTTTCTGACGTATATATACTCAATAATTCTAGCGGCTTCAAATCAAGTGGGAGAAAGCTGGTAGGCCCACATGTGAGAGAATGGGTCTGTGTGGTCAGTGTGCACCACATAAAAAAAATCCTGCAGCACACATTGCGTAATGAGAAAAAAAAAACTCTGATTGTTTTTTTTGGAATAAAACGCCGACTTTGAGGTGTATTTTCGTATAGTATTTATCGTTGTATTCGCGTTTTCATGGTCTTAGGTGATAAAATGGAAAACATATTACAGAAATAGAGATGATTTTCATTACTTTTACGATGAAAACGACCTTGAAACTGAGCTCAAAGTAGCGGAAATGTTCGATTTTTACCAATGTTCAAGAGTACATAAATCACACCACACGTCCAATACACGTCAACTGGGGAGTCTAATATTCTTTCACTAGTGCATTGATATTATTTATACCATTTTTACAATAATGCAGTCGTCTGCATAACAGTAAATTTTGTATTTTTTTGTATGAATAAAAAATCAAAATAGAAAGCAATAATAATATAAGAGGGACCTAGAGATGTGACTAATGAACAGAGCATATGTTATTTTAGTGCCACGAATGTCTACCTTGTTTATTCTGGACCCTATTTTGAAATTGGCATCTTTTTTATTTTGCGTGAAATTGGCCAAATTGCCAATTTCTGACCACCATATTGGGTAGTCCAAATTAGTAAATGGGAGGTTTCTTGTACTCAGCTGATAGATAAAATGGAGTTCTAAAGAAATAGCTATGAGTTTGGTCAACTGGAACAATGGAATTGGCTGAAAATTGGGCTCAAAGTCGGCGAAATCGCCGATACGCATATGTCGCCGAGACCGCTAACTTCGCGGGAGCATAATTCCACGAGTTTTCGACCAAATTTCGAACTTTTGGTGTCATTACCATCGGGAAAAGATTCTCTATCATTTCATAAGAAAAAATATTTTTTTTTTTTCAAAAATTGAGCGACATAGAATGACAGTTTCAGAGAGGGGCCTGAAACAGTCAAAGGGTTAAGTTATATCTGTGAGTGTCTTAAGTCCAAGCCACAGTAAAAGTTGCACTTCTTGGGTCTTGGGACAAATTACCATAAAACCATGTATGTATTTTGTGGTTTGCATAATGATAGTTTTGAGATATTTTATGTCTTGAACAAATTAATATTGTAACTGAGGGACCACTGTACTTACCGTTCCTGGGTAGCTCTTTTTCCCCCATGGTAATTTATTTTTTTACCACAGGCTATCTCCCAAGAACATATCATAACCCTCCCCACAAAAAAAGAAACACATTCTCCTTCATTTATTCAGTAGCTGTTTTGCCAGAAGTATCAGACATCACAATTCAGTAATAAAATAATAATAATAATAATAGTGAATTTAAGTTTCTAAGGAGTTCCAATAAAAAGGTAATTCTAAAGAATTAGTTTAAAAGACTGAAGAATGAAGGAAGCAGGGATGGCTCACTAGGAGCAACATTAAAGTCTGCAAGGAAATGAAAAAACAATTTAAGGTGGTGTACAGTGTGGAGGGCAGTGCCAGAGTTAAAGAGGAAGTGTTGACCAAGAGAGACTGAGACACCACTAACAGCTAGCTAGCATTTTTAAAACTAGTTAGAAAACACCTTATCTCCTTAACCTATCCTAGCCCATCATAAATAAATAAATATATAAAAACTATACATGCATTTGCTCAATATCATGAATGTAGTTGAAACATTATAATCAGTATATATACTTATTCTCAATATCTGTAATCCTCTCGAGTGTTAATCATTCCATTGTGTCTGCCTTAGGTTAATAATCAAAACTGTAATTCTTGTCTACCAAACTTGTTAAAGCCATATCATGAACTAATAGAATAGTCAGTTTTCTTGTATTCATTGTAACTCACTTAATGACCATATGTACAATTACTGCACTATTATTGCCTTATTAATCTTAAGTTAGTCTTACGTTTTCCTGAAATGCTCTTCATAAAAAAGGGGCTTTTGGCATGTACACCCAGTTGTTATACTCCTTTGTACAAACGTGGATCATGCTAAAATAAATTTTTTATTATTTTCATTATTATAAGATACTACAGTAAGAGTTACTCGGCTATGTTAAATATGCTTGGATTTAAGTGTCACTATGGTTTTTGAGAAAGGTGGTACTGGTATTATGAACTACTCTATCCAATCAATATGAAGTTAATGGCTTATTGTTAATATATTCATAGAAAGAGTTAAACCCATGTGGATGAGTCGGTGCTGGCATGGAAGTAACAAGTCAGTGGAAAACGATGAATGTAGTCCATATCTTCAAGGAACATGTAGTTCACATGGAGATTATAGTTGTAAACACTACAATATGACCTGGACAGACTGCAGGGTTGGTCAAACAAGTGACTTCAAGGAAGAAAAACCAAATAGTAAAACATGAAAGCTTGGGAGAGGGAGAAAGATCAGAATCAAGAGCACAGTACTTGGTGGCACATACTGTATGCTACTAACCTTGGTATGTTTGTGTGCTTATTCAATTAAGACAGTATATTGTCAAGTCCTTTATAAATCATGTGCTTGATTCTCAAAAAATAAAAATATGTACTGTATCACGGTCATATACCATGAACTGTAAGATCATAGCAGCAGCTTTCAGTGTACTCTACAGTAGGGCCCCTCTTTACAGCGTTTTGCCTTACGGCATTCCGCTAATGCAGCACACTAACAGCACCTTTCAAGGCAGGTGGAATTGCTGACCTAGAAAATGTACAGAGAACCTTCACGGCGTGCATAACAGAGATAAAACACCTCAATTACTGGGAGTGCTTGAAGTTCCTGAACCTGTACTCCCTGGAACGCAGGCAGGAGAGATGCATGATTATATACACCTGGAAAATCCTAGAGGGACTAGTACCGAACTTGCACACGAAAATCACTCACAACAAAAGCAAAAGACTCGGCAGATGATGCAACATCCCCCCAATGAAAAGCAGGGGTGTCACTAGCACGTTAAGAGACCATACAATAAGTGTCAGGGGCCCGAGACCGTTCAACTGCCTCCCAGCATACATAAGGGGGATTACCAATAGACCCCTGGCTGTCTTCAAGCAGGCACTGGACAAACGCCTAAAGTCGGTACCTGACCAGTCGGGCTGTGACTCGTACGTTGGATTGCGTGCAGCCAGCAGTAACAACCGGGTTGATCAGGCTCTGATCCTCCAGGAGGCCTGGTCACAGACCGGGCCGCGGGGGCGTTGACCCCCGGAACTTTTTCCAGGTAAACTCCAGGTAATAACTATATGGCTCCCTGTCTTTCTAATACGGCACGCGCCACCCGGTTTGTTTACATTCTCCATGAGCACCACATCTCTCCGTTATGTTTGGAAAATTTCCAAAATTTCAAGTGTTTTAAAGTTATTTCATATTTTATATATACGTACTCTGATAATGATGCTTGTGTGCACCTGTACCTAAGTAAACTTACTGTGCTGGCATGCAGGTACACATGAAAATCACTAAGAGTGTCTTATTAGTCTTGAAGATGCCATATTAATAATGATAATAACACACAATAGTAATCACTCTGAAGTGCATTAAATGTTGTATAAAACGTTAATATAGACATTTTGCTTAATTCATCTATGACATTTTTTCAAAATTACATAAACACTCTACGTAACATGCGTGTTCGGCTGGTTTGTTTACGTAACTCTCGTCTCTCCTCTCATGTACTCTCTCTCTCTCGTTTATTCGTTTAATTCATTTAATTTTTTTCCCCATCATGCATTTCGTGGGGCAGGACTTTTTTTTTTTATATGGTTCACACTTACCACATTGACCCATTCTCATATATCTTAAGCCAGTATTTACCACTCACAGCTTATCTGAGTGAGTTGAGCTCTTGAGTAGAACTATGGCACTGACCCAGCATTCAGTCTAGAACTACGGCACTGACCATTAAGGGGTTAAGCCAATTCCATTAATCAAGACAGCCAAATTTCTAGCTATTTCACTAGTATGCCTTCTGTTTTATTGAATGAGCATAACTACCTGCCCATTCAACTATCAAAACTACTCTATAAAGTACACAGAAGTTGGTAATTTGGCCAATTTGAAGATTTACTTTATTTCTTGATTAATAAAATATAACCAGGAATGATTGATCATGGTGCACAGTATCCAAATATTGAATCAGACCTAATAAAAACCTATAAAGCAGATAGGGGCTGGGGATGAAGGGCAGAGACCTAACCTATCCTCAGGAATGTTGTCAAAAATCAAATACATACTTCCAATATTTTGAGACTGATTTTAAGATACTTCAAGTTCTGAAAGCAACCAAAGTCATGTTTTTCATTCTCTCAAATGATACCAAGAAACAGCCAGTCGTGTGTTGCAGTTTTTTTTATACCTACTGTGCACACTTGCTGCACAGACCCATTCTCTCATTTCTAGACCAAAATTTCTGTTCATAGCTCATCTGTGGGAGCTGAACTCACATGTGGGTCTACATGAGTGACTCTGGCATCAGTGATGTAGATCTACAGATGAGACAGTGAATGGGTTAAGGAATGATTGCTAAACTTTATTAGTAGTAGGCTTTGTTTTTGTGTACCATATTACTGTACAAAATAATTCCAAGAGTGGTAAGTGAAAGTTAAGTGTCTGAAGTGTTATTTTGTGATACTGTAGATTATATTGAATAATACAGTAAATAAACTTGAAGCAAACAGCAAAATGATGTCCCAAGGTGTTGGCATCAATGCAATGGATCGCTTGCGTCTGGACTCCCCTGACAGAAGAACTGCTTGGAAAGAAGAGAAGGAACGCAAATTGGCTAAGTTGAAGCAGTTGCGTGCAGAGAGAGAGAACAGACGAAGAAAACAACTGGAAAAAGAGGTGCTAGTCTTTCTAAGATGTATTATGTATATTTTATGCTACTTTTACACACAATACTGCACTGTTGTAAGCATATAAAACATTATTTTGAGTACAGATCACAAACTGGGTGATCAGTCTTGTATATATTTATGAAATGTTCTGAGTCAAGGATAGTGCTCTATTGTCTTTATTGTATCCTCATAACAAGTGAATGTGCTGTTAGTTTGTTAGAAACTGGATTCCTTATAAATTGATATATTTGTTTTTGTGCAGGCTCAGGAAGCAGCAGTGCGAGCCAGCAGTGTCCCTCGCGATGATCAGGACTTGGATAAGATGCTCTCCTCACTTGGAGTGGCTCCAGTTTCAGGTAACCCTATTTTTCCTTATCTCAAATAGTAGGTGTAGTTTTTCCTGTGCTATTCTTAGTTGTTACACACGACTGTATAGTGAACTCTCTTTAACGAACTAATTGGAGGAAGAGTGGGTGTAAAATATTTCCAATTGTCCCAAATTTCCGAATTATAAAATAAATTTTTCATAATTGTCTGGTTATCTTTTGAACTAGTGGACTTGGTCTGCTAATGCAGAAGAGAACCAGATACTAAGAATACAGGTACTACAGTACAGTATTATACTGTAATTTTATGGTACTGTACATAATTTACAATAATTTTACCTCCCTTTTTGTGCTGGAGAAATGATGTATAAACTATGTTGATTGATATTAGTGATTCAGAATAACTTTTATTCTTAGTCAGAGGAGCTGTAAAGTTTTACTATCATCCCTACACTAAACTTAACAGTATAGTCTGTAAGTTTGTCCTTGCTTTTATGGATATCAGATAATGTTTCTTAATACCATATTCCTAACATACCCATGCCACTGTGATGACAGCCTCAACCTATTTAGTTTCTGCTTGACAGTGAGAACCACAAGTTTCCTCCTGGCACAACCACTTACTTAAACCCTTCAGGGGCCCAGACTCCCGATCTGAAGCTTGTCCACAGGGTTCAAGAATTTGAAATTATTTTTTTTTATATTTTTTTCTTATGAAATGGTATGAAATTTGATGGAAAACTGATGAATTTTGCTGTGTCAGCATTATTTACACATTGGCAATTTTGCCAACTTTGAGTCCTAATTTACTTAGGTAATTATATTGTTCTAGCAGAAATAAGATAAAAACACCCATCACACTTTTGTATCATTTGCAAATGACACTAAAATATGCATGAAAGTCACTATAGTAGAGGACAGGGAAAAATTACAGGAAGACATAAGTAGGGTTTTTCAATGGGCAGTGGAGAACATGATGTTCAGTGGTGATAAGTTCCCGCTGCTTAGGTATAGAAAGAATGAACTCAAAAGGAACACTATATACAAAACTCAAGAGGGTCACCAAATAGAACGAAAGGAACACGTAAAAAACCTGGGAATAATTATGTTGGCTGACCTTTCTTTTAAAGACCATAACAAGACAAAGATCACGACAGCCAGGAAGATGATGGGGTGGGTATTGAGAACTTTCAAAACCAGGGAAATAATGCCAATGGTGACACACTTCAAATTGCTAGTGCTCCCTCATTTAGAATATTGCTCAGTGCTGGTGGCCCCATTCAAAGAGGGAGAAATGTCAGAGCTGGAACAAATTCAGAGATTGTTTATGGCTCACATTGAGCCAGTAAAGCACCTAAATTGCTGGAAACGCCTTCAGGTCTTGAACATGCACTCATTGGAGCTGAGGAGAGAGAGATGCATGATAATATATATATGTATCTGGAAAGTATTCGAGGGCCTGGTCCCAAATCTGCACACTGCCATAACATACCAGAGTGAGAGATACGGGAAGAAGTGCAAAATAAACCCAGTGAGGAGCAAGGGTGTGGTGGGGACAGTAAGGGAACACTGTCTCAACATCTGGGGTCCCAGACTACTCAACATCTCACTAGATGTCAGAAACACGGCTGGGATGAGTGTAGAACCGTTCAAGAGGAAACTGGACAAGTTTCTTCACCAGGTGCCAGATCAATCAGGCTGTGATGGATGTATGGGGCAGCAGACCTCCAGCAGCAACAGCCTAGTTGACTAGGCAAGCACCAGATGAGCCTGACCCATGGCTGGGCTCCGAGAGTAGTGAACTTTTGAAACTCTTCAAAGTTATATCAGTGGTAAAGGCATAGGTAGTAGGTTGGTAGACAGCAACCTCCCAGGGAGGTACTACCGTCCTGCTAATGAGTGTACAACGAAAGCCTCTAATTGTTTTATGTGATGGTGGGATTGCTGGCATCATTTTTCTGTCTCATAAATATGCAAGATTTCAGGTATGTCTTGCTACTTCGACTTAGGTCACACTACACATACGTGTACAAATGTATGTACAGTGGAACCCCGGTTCACGATATTAATCCATTCCTGAGAGCTCATTGTAAACCAAAATTATTGGAAAGCGAATCAATTTTCCCCATAAGAAATAATGGAAATCAAATTAATCCGTGCAAGACACCCAAAAGTATGAAAAAAAAAACTTTTACCAAATGAAATATTACGTTTAATGCAATGTAATTACAATAACAATAATAACAATAGAATAATCACAATAGAATAATTGACACTTACCTTTAATGAAGATCTGGTGATGATTGATGGGATGGGAGGAGGGGAGAGTGTTGAAGTTTTTAATGTTTAGAAGGGGAATCCCCCTCCATTAGGGCTTGAGGTAGCAAGTCCTTTTCTGGGGTTACTTCCCTTCTTCTTTTAATGCCACTAGGACCAGCTTGAGAGTCACTGGACTTCGTCGCACAACATATCTGTCCATAGAGGCCTGTACCTCTCGTTCCTTTATGACTTTCCTAAAGTGGTTCACAACATTGTCAGTGTACAGGTTGCCAACACGGCTTGCAGTAGCTGTGTCAGGGTGATTTTCATCAAAAAAGGTTTGCACTTCAAGCCACTTTGCACACATTTCCTTAATCTTTGAAGTAGGCAACTTCGTCAATTTCTCTCTCCCCTCCTCCGAAGCAGTTTCCTCAGGTCTGGCCTCTTGCTGATGAAGATGATCTAGCAGCTCATCAGTGGTTAGTTTGTCATTGTCCTCCTCCACCAACTCTTCCATATCCTCCCCACTAACCTCCAACCCCAAGGACTTCCCCAATGCCACAATGGATTCCTCAACTGGCATAGGATTCTCAGGGTTAGCCTCAAACCCTTCAAAATCCCAAGGTCCTCTTAGTCACTCCCTCCTAAGCCTTACCTATAAGGTTTACACAATTGAGGATATTAAAGTGATCCTTCCAAAACTCCTTTAGAGTCAATAGAGTATCTGTGGTCACTTCAAAGCACCTTTCAAACATAGCTTTTGTGTACAGTTTCTTGAAGTTGGAAATGACTTGCTGGTCCATGGGCTGCAGGAGAGGAGTGGTATTAGGAGGCAAAAACTTGACCTTAATGAAGCTCATGTCCCCACAAAGTTGCTCTGCCAAGTCTGTAGGATGACCAGGAGCATTGTCTAACACCAGGAGGCACTTAAGGTCTAATTTCTTTTCAATTAGGTAATTTTTCACATTGGGGGCAAATGCTTGGTGTAACCAGTCGTAGAAAAAGTCCCTAGTGACCCATGTCTTAGTGTTTGCCCTCCACAGCACACACAAATTAGCCTTGAGGATATTCTTTTGCCTGAACGCTCTGGGAGTTTCTGAGTGATACACCAATAAAGGCTTCACTTTGCAATCACCACTAGCATTGTCTAACATCAGAAGAGTAAGCCTGTCTTTCATAGGCTTATGTCCTGGGAGTGCCTTTTCCTCCTGAGTAATGTAAGTCCTGCTTGGCAATTTCTTCCAAAACAGGCCTGTTTCGTCACAATTAAACACTTGTTCAGGTTTCAATCCTTCAGCCTCTATGTACTTCTTGAATTCATGCACACATTTTTCAGCTGCTTTTTGGTCTGAACTGGCAGCCTCACCATGCCTAATCACACTATGTATGCCATTACGATTCTTAAATCTTTCAAACCAACCTTTGCTGGCCTTAAATTCACTCACATCACCACTAGTTGCAGGCATTTTTCTAATTAAATCCTCATGCAACTGCCTAGCCTTTTCACAAATGATCGCTTGAGAGATGCTATCTCCTGCTATCTGTTTTTCATTTAACCACACCAATAACAGTCTTAACATTTTCTAACACTTGCGGTCGCTGTTTCGTAATCACAGTTGCACCTTTTGCAAGAATAGCTTCCTTGATAGCCGTTTTCCTGCTCACTATAGTAGAGATGGTTGATTGGGATTTACTATACAACTCGGCCAGGTCCGACACATGCACTCCACTTTCATACTTTGCAATTATCTCTTTCTTCATTTCAATAGTCATTAGCACCCTTGGTTTCGATGGGTTGGCACTAGAAGCTTTCTTGGGGCCCATGGTGACTTATTTTGCAGAAACAAGCACCAAAAACCGTGATAATATGGATAATATCGAATGTACCGAATGTATCCTTAGATGCGCGCACACTGGCTGGCTTGTAAACACTGGCACACATGGGGCAGTTCAGGCCACACGTGGACACATCTCATACGAATCGTATCGCATACCGGGTTTTGTAACGGGAACCGAGGCAAATTTTTTGCGATATAATGCTTCGGATACCGGATTTATTGGATACCAATGGCTTCACGAACCGGGAGTCCACTGTATACACACACCTGTCTGGGTTTTCTTCTATTTTGTTACTAGTTCTTGTTCTTGTTTATCTCCTCTTATCTCCATGGGAAAGTGGAATAGAATTCTTCCTCCATAAGCTGTGCGTGTCATAAGAGGCAACTAACATGCCGGGAGCAAGGGGCTAGTACTCCATTCTCCTGTATACATTACTAAAGTTAAAAAAAGAAACTTTTGTTTTTGTTTTTGGGCCACACACTGCTTCGGTGGGACATGGCCAGTTTGTTGAAAGAAGAATAATTATATTATCCCAGTTGACCAAATTATTAGCTATTTTGCTAATACACTTTCCATTTTATCAACTGAGCACAAGAAACTGCCCAATAAATTATTTCAATTACCCAATAAAGTGATCAGAAATTGGTAATTTGGCTAATTTCACAAAAATTTCAAAATATTTCAGTTTCAAAATAAGGTCCAAAATAAACAATGCAGGCATTCCTGGCACTAAAATAACATTTCCTTTTTTCATTAGTTACATTCCCAGCTTTATACATGAATTCCATTTTTATTTTTATTCACAAAGAATTTTTATTCACACCAAAAAACAGAGTTACTGTTATGAAATATTGTAATAACCACTTTGAGGGTCCTTGTCCACAGAGTCCAAGAATTTATTTTTTTCTTATGAAATGGTAGAGAATCTTTCTTTCTGAAGGTAATAAAACAAAAAGTACGATATTTGATTGAAAATTGATGAAATAACACTACCGTGTTATTTCAGCGGTATTTACACACCATCAAGTCTGCCCACTTTGACTCCTATTTTAGGCACCATGGGCACAATAAGAAAACACTGTGCCAACATTTATGGGCCTCAACTATCCAACCTTCTACCAGTAGACATGGGACAGATGTAGAAAATTTCAAAAGGAAATTGGATTGCCACCAGATCAGCAGGGGCTGTGATGGATGTGTGGGCCAGCGGGCCACCAAGAGGAACAGTCTTTCTGACCAGTCAGTCATGAGAAAAGCCTTGCCCTCAGGCAGGGTTGCAAGAGTATAAAAACTTGAGAAACTTCACAAGTATATCACAGTTACATATCTTATTAATTACACTATGTAACCCTTGTCTTTCTTTAATCTTGACCATAATTTTGACTTTAGTCTCTACCATTATCCTTTATCACATTATTACTACTGTTGCTTTTTATTTCACTTTGTTGTGATTTTTATCCTGCCTACCCAGCTACTGTATAAATTTTGACTTGTATTCCTAAATAATGTAACCAACCAAATAATTTTTCTCATGTGATCAAATCTTGTATATATTTAAATTTAGTCCCATAAACATCTCATTTAAAAAGTTTCACTAACTGTAGGTATACTCTTCAAAACTTCACTATTGTGTCCCACATCTTTACTGTAGTATTGTAATAACACTACTGCTCTCTCATTTACCCGTCTTTCACCTATAGAATTTATGCTTGGAGCATTATCTCGTCTGTCCACCTCAAAACAGATATCACACACCAGAGGAAAGCTATCAAAACCATGATGAACAATAATTTTACATAATAAACTGTTCTTATTCAGATCCCTGGGCCTGGTAAATATGTATTGTACATTCTGATGCTGATGTTCGCCTAATACATTTCTAGTAATACTGTAACAGGAGACTGTCGTCTCTCTGTAAACAAATATCTCTTCGATATTCCTTGGATTTGTCTGAACCTGCATACAAACTCCATGCATATAGAAGGACCAAATTGTGGAATAATTAGCCAGTTGAATTAAAAAAAATTTTCTAACTGAATTCAGATGCCGATTTAAAAAATTTGCATTTTATGTACAGTGGACCCCCGGTTAACGAACTTTTTTCATTCCAGTAGTATGTTCAGGTGCCAGTACTGACCGAATTTTTTCCCATAAGGAATATTGTGAAGTAGATTAGTCAATTTCAGACCCCCAAACATACACATACAAACGCACTTACATAAATACACTTACATAATTGGTCGCATTTGGAGGTGATCATTATGCGGGGGTCCACTGTATTTCCCTGAAACAATCTAATGTAACTCCAGAAATTATACTATTATACTTTTATGTCTAAGTCAAGCAAAGGTGCAGTGGGCACAAACACAGCACTTTGTCAGCATTTGTGGCTCTAGATTGATCAGCATCTTACAAGATATCAGAAATATTGCCAGGACAAGTGTAGAAGTCCCTCTATCAAGTAACAGCTCAACCAGGCTGTGATTATTTATGTGGGCCAGTGGGCCACCATCAGCAACAGCCTGGTTGACCAAGTAAATAGAGAAACCTGGCTCAGGGCCAGCCAGGCTCAAGGTGCAAGAAAACTTGAAATTCATCAAAGGTATATATACTGATAACCTGCTATTATATCCTCGATGTATTTTTGTGGGTAATAAAATAATCTAAGATATTGCAGAGCAAGTAGTGCTGTATCTCTCTCCTTGACATAGATACTAAACCCTTTCACTGTCGAGACCCCTGCTCACAAACTTGCTGTCACTGTCGAAGAATTTAAAAAAAAAAATTATTTTTCTTATGAAACGATAGAGAATCTTTTCTCAATGGTAATGACACCAAAAGTACAAAATTTGATGGAAAACTTATGGAATTACGCTCTCACGAAGTTAGGGGTCTTGGCGTTATAAACACATCAGCGATTTCGCTCACTTTGAGCCCTATTTTCAGCCAGTTCCATTGTTCCAGTCGACCAAATGCATAGCTTTTTCACTAGAACTTCATTTGTTCTATCAGTTGAGTACAAGAAACTACCCATTTACTGATTTCAACTACCCAATAAAGTTGTCAGAAATTGGCAATTTGGCCAATTTCACACAAATTTCAGAAGATACCAATTTCAAATTAGGGTCCAAAATAAACAATGCAGACATTCCTGGCACTAAAATAACATTTTCTCTGTTCATTAGTCACCTCTCCAGGCCCCTCCTTTATTACTCTTGCTTTCCATTTTGAATTCTTATTCACACAAAAAATTGAAGATTTACTGTTATGCAGACTTCTGCATTATTTTAATAATTGTATAAATAATGTCAACCCATTCATGACTGTGTATTAGACTGGCCAGTTGGATGCGTTTTGGATGATGATGTCATTTGTTTACTCTTGAACATTGGCAAAAATCAAATATTTCAGCTAATTTGAGCTCAATTTCAAAGTACTTTTCATCATGAAAGCAATCAATATCATCTCTAGTTCTGTAACATATCTTCCTTTCTGTCAAATGAGACCAAGAAAACGAGAATACAACCATAAATACCATACAAAAATACACCTCAAAGTCGGTGTTTTAAACCGAAAACATGGTCTTAGTTACTTTTTCTCATGCACTGCGTGCTATAGGATTTTTTTTTTGTACTGTGCACATTGACCACACAGACCCAGACTCTCTCATGTAGGTCTACCAGCTCTCTCCTGCTAGATTTGAAGCTGCTAGAATTTTGGTGTATTAATACATACGTCACTGACAAAATTTATTATGTGGATAGAATTTAGTGGTGTCTGAGAATTCTAAATGCATGAGGAGTTGTAGGGGTCAAACTCTTGCTATACATCACCTACAGTGAAAGGGTTAATAGAATTCCAACACCCAATTCAGTGCTTTCTCACATGTTGATATACTATCCCTCAAAAACTAGCACAGACTTTAGTACAGTAGAACCTTTGTATCCATGGATTTGGTTTCCCTAGTTTCAGTTATCCATGGTTTACCATGGCCCAAAAATAGCCCTTAATTTTGCTTAATAATGGTCCCAAAGCACAAAAGTAGTGAGGGTGACAGTTCTTCAAAGCCTCAGAGAAGCTGTGAAGTGCTTCCCATCAGTGAAAAATTGTTAATTCTCTACTTATTATGCGTAATTTATCGATTAAACTTTATCAGATTTTTATTATTATTAACACATTGGCCGTCTCCCACCAAGGCAGGGTGGCACGAAAAAGAAAAACTTGCATCATCATTCACTCCGTCAGTTACTTGCCTGAGGTACGCTTACACTACAGTTATAAAACTGCAGCATTAACATCCCTCCTTCAGAGTGCAGTCACTGTACTTTCCATCTCCAGGACTGAAGTCTGGCCTGCTGGTTTCCCCGAATCTCTTCATACATGTTACCTTGCTCACACTCCAACAGCACATCAAGTCCTAAAAACCATGCGTCTCCATTCACTCTTATCTAAAATGCTCACTCATGCTCCTTTACCCCTTCCCTCCAACCTTTCCTAGGCCAACCCCTAACCTGCCTCCCCTCCACTACAGATTTATACACACTTGAAGCCATTCTATTTCCTTCCTTCCTCTTTACATGTCCAGTCCACCTCAACAACTCACACCTCCTAATTTCCAAACTACGAATTATCATAGATGCTATGTATGTACTAAATGAAAAACAACTTAGGTATAGGGTTTGCTACTATCCACAGTTTCAGGTATCCACAGTAGGTCTTGGAACGTATTCACTGTGAAAATGGGAGGACTACTGTGTATAAGAGATACTGTACAGTATCATATATTTTTAAAAAGAAGTCAAGGGTTGACTTGTACACAAGATCAACCAGTACAATACTATACTGTATACCATACATTTTTACCGAAGGGTATCTCAAAAACATCTTTGATTGGTCATGTTTTTTATTGTTGTGCATATTTTGTGACTTGCCACATGATCTTGCCTAAACTGAAAACTAACCATATTAGGTGTTCATTCCAATCATGCTCACTGGATTTCCCATTGCCAAGTATATATCATTTATGGATTTTTTTTATGGCTGTCAGTATTAATGGAATTAGAGCAATATCTAAATATGACTTTGAAACTCAAGACAAGTCCAAATCTGAAACAAAATTTATTATGTGGACAGAATTTAGCGGTGTCTGAGAATTCTAAATGCGTGAGGAGCTCTAGGGGCCAAACTCTTGCTAATTTGGGAGTCAATTTCACTTTCCACTGTTTTACTGACAGTTGCATGTTTTGCTTTCAGAAATCAACTGTTATCAGAGTTCTTCTGCTTAGTTAATTGTATTTAACATCTTATTTTTAAATTAAAAATAATATTTTTATCAGCATTTTCTAATGCCCTGGAAATCACGGTACCACTTTTGTTTGACTTTCAGAAGTGCTATCAAGCATGTCGAGCATGTCTTCTGAGCCAGGAGGAGATCATAGTGGCTCCCCGGATAAGAGCTTGGAGGCCAATTCTACAGCATCTCCACGCACACCCAGGTATATTATTCTGTTGTAATGCTTGCCAGGATTAAATAACAAATGTTTGGTGTAACTGTTAAGGTGACACTTTATCAACAAGTTATAGTTAAAACATGCATGATAGACATGTAATGAAACCTTTCTCCAAGAGTAGCTTCTTCAGAAGCAGCGGTGTACGGGTGTTCCTCGACTTACAATGATTCCACTGTACGATGGTGCAGAAGCAAAATCTTGGGAGATGAAACTTAAGATAATTACCCAGCAATCATTAAAAAATACAAAAAATATGTTTTTCTGAAATGGTAGAGAATCTTTTTCTGAAGGTAATACACTGTAAGTACGAAAATTGCTGGAAAAATTACAGAATTACACAGGCGCAAAGTTGGCATTCTTGGTGCAATTTACGCATGAGTAATTTTGCCTTTTTTTTTTTTTTTTTTTTTTTTATACTGCACACTTACTGCTCAAATCCATTCTCTCATAGCCAGGCCAAAATTTATTGCTCACAGCTTATCCGAGTAAGCTGAGCTCATGTTGTAGAACTACGTGAGGGACCCTGACCTCAGTGAAGTATTTCTATGTAACTGCCTCTGAAATAGTTAAACCAGGCACAGCATTAGAGGTTTGCTTTTATCATCATGCACTGTGGGGCATGAAATTTTTTTTTATATACTGTGTATACTTACTCCACAGACTTTTTCATGTCTAGACCAAAATTTATCATTTGCAACTTATTTGAGGGCACTGTGCTTAAAACATAGATCTGTGTGAGTGACACTTGTATTAATAACAGATCTATGTTGAAGATATTGAAAAGGTTAAATTCTATGATGCCTCCCAGTGTTCTATTTTATATGCAGGCATTACATTATTTTGTTGTCCTGGTTGCAGGTATAGTTTTATTTGCAAACCAGAGTTCTAGTGTTCTTTATTTTTCAGCTGTGTATTTTTTGTTGCAATCTCTGCAAGTTATGCTGTAAATCGCAGTGTTGCTATTGAAATTATCTGTATGTCTGATCTTTTTTTATTACTTAGCCTTTGATGGAGGTGAAGGCATTCTCCTTGTTGCAACATTTGCCACCCATACTTAACACCCATTAAAGAGCATTGGTACCACCAAGGTGTCCCATAGCTCAATTGGTAGTGCACTCAGCTCTCACACTGAGGTCCAGGGGTCGATCCCCAGTATGGGTGGAAGCATTAGGACGTGTTTCCTTAAGTCACCTGCTGTCTATGTTCACCTGTCTATATAATAGGTACCTGGGTGTTAGCCAACTGGTGTGGGTCAGATCCTGGAGACAAAATTGACCTAATTAGCCTGAAATGCTCTGCATAACCAGGAGTGTTTTGCTAATATGGACATTTAAAGTTATACCGATTTTATTTACATGTGCAGTATAAAAATGTAGTTTACGTGTAATAAAATCTTAAGCGTAAAAAAAAGAAAGCCAGTAGCATGTGTGTGCATTTAAGGCATACTAATACTAATGCTTACACACTGACCCCCGGGCCCGCGAATGGCTATCTGCCAATCCTTAAGTACCTTTCACTCTTTCATACATTTATTAAACAAAAATGCCAACAACTCCAAAACTATATTCCCACCTGCATTTAAAATTTCTGTCTTGATCCCAGCTGCTTTACCTCCCCTTTTGTTTTACCCACTGCCTCATGCACTTTTACCACTCTTGGATCATGCTATCTATATGGCATCTGTATAGTTCATCTTTTGTGTGTGTGTGTGTGTGAGTGAGTGTGTGAGTTAGTGAGTGTGTGAGTGAGTGTGTGTGTGAGTGTGTGAGTGAGTGAGTGTGTGAGTGTGTGAGTGTGTGAGTGAGTGTGTGAGTGAGTGTGTGAGTGAGTGTGTGAGTGAGTGTGTGAGTGAGTGTGTGAGTGAGTGAGTGTGTGAGTGAGTGTGTGAGTGAGTGAGTGAGTGTGTGAGTGTGTGTGTGAGTGTGTGTGTGTGTGAGTGAGTGTGAGTGAGTGTGAGAGAGAGAGTGTGAGTGAGAGAGATAGTGAGAGAGAGAGAGAGTGAGTGAGAGAGAGAGAGAGAGAGAGAGAGAGAGAGAGAGAGAGAGAGAGAGAGAGAGAGAGAGAGAGAGAGAGAGAGCGCATAACAATAAAAATGCTTTCAAATGAGCTGATGTAGGTAACAGCTCTTAGCTTGCCAATAAAATTAGGAATCCTTAACCTGTAAATAGCTCGTCAATAAAGCTAGGGATCCTTAACCCTTTCAGGGCCCAAGGCCAAAATCTGAAGTGGTGTCCAAGAATTTAAAAAAAAAAAAAAAATTGTTATTTTTTCAGATAAAATGGTAGAGAATCTTTTTGTGAATGTAATAAAACAAAAAGTACGAAATTTGATGGAAAATTGAATATATTATGCTCTCGTGAATTTTGAGGTGTCAGCAGTATTTACGAATCGGCGATTTTGCTGACTTTGACTCCCATTTTACGCCAATTACATTACTCAAGTCGACCAAATTCTTAGCTATTTCACTAGTAATACTTCTATTCTATCGATTGAGCACAAGAAATCGCCAAGTCAACTGTTTCAACTACAAAATAAAGTGACCGGAAATTCCATTTTGATTTTTTATTCACATAATGAATTTTTATTCGCACCAAAAAATAGAAGATTTACTGTTATGCAATATTGTAATAATTGTATAAATATCATCACCACATTTGTGAATGTATATTAGACCCACCAGCTGGCGTGTATTAGACGTGTGAGGTCGTTTGTTTACTCTTGAACATCGGCAAAAATTTAACATTTCTGCCACTTTGAGCTCAGTTTAAAGCCATTTCCATAGCTAAAACCAATCAAAATTATCTCTATTTCTGTAATACGTCTTCCATTCTATCAAATGAGACCAAGAAATCACAAATACAACTATAAAAAACATACAAAAAAACACTGCAAAGTCCCTGTTTTAATTGAATATCACGGTCTCGGTTTTTTTTCTCTCATTATACAGTGTGCTGCAGGATTTGTTTTATGTGGTGCACACATACCACATAGATGTACTCTCTCATATCTAGGCCCAAATTTACCACTCACAGTTTATCAGAGTGAGCTGAGCTCATGACGTAGATCTACGGTTTGGACCCAGAACGTAAAGCCGTAGATCTACGGGATGGACCCTGAAAGGGTTAACCTTGTCAAACCCTGTGTAAAAATATTTTTTTTTTTTTTTTTTTTTCAACAAGTCGGCCGTCTCCCACCGAGGCAGGGTGACCCAAAAAAGAAAGAAAATCCCCAAAAAGAAAATACTTTCATCATCATTCAACACTTTCACCACACTCGCACATTATCACTGTTTTTGCAGAGGTGCTCAGAATACAACAGTCTAGAAGCATACACATATAAAGACACACAACATATCCCTCCAAACTGCCAATATCCCAAACCCCTCCTTTAAAGTGCAGGCATTGTACTTCCCATTTCCAGGACTCAAGTCCGACTATATGAAAATAACCGGTTTCCCTGAATCCCTTCACTAAATATTACCCTGCTCACACTCCAACAGATCGTCAGGTCCCAAGTACCATTCGTCTCCATTCACTCCTATCTAACACGCTCACGCACGCTTGCTGGAAATCCAAGCCCCTTACCCACAAAACCTCCTTTACCCCCTCTCTCCAACCCTTTCGAGGACGACCCCTACCCCGCCTTCCTTCCCCTATAGATTTATATGCTTTCCATGTCATTCTACTGTGATCCATTCTCTCTAAATGACCAAACCACCTCAACAACCCCTCTTCTGCCCTCTGACTAATACTTTTATTAACTCCACACCTTCTCCTAATTTCCACACTCCGAATTTTTTGCATAATATTTACACCACACATTGCCCTTAGACAGGACATCTCCGCTGCCTCCAACCGTCTCCTTGCTGCTGCATTTACCACCCAAGCTTCACACCCATATAAGAGTGTTGGTACTACTATACTTTCATACATTCCCTTCTTTGCCTCCATAGATAACGTTTTTTGACTCCACATATACCTCAACGCACCACTCACCTTTTTTCCCTCATCAATTCTATGATTAACCTCATCCTTCATAAATCCATCCGCCGACACGTCAACTCCCAAGTATCTGAAAACATTCACTTCTTCCATACTCCTCCTCCCCAATTTGATATCCAATTTTTCTTTATCTAAATCATTTGACACCCTCATCACCTTACTCTTTTCTATGTTCACTTTCAACTTTCTACCTTTACACACATTCCCAAACTCATCCACTAACCTTTGCAATTTTTCTTTAGAATCTCCCATAAGCACAGTATCATCAGCAAAAAGTAACTGTGTCAATTCCCATTTTGAATTTGATTCCCCATAATTTAATCCCACCCCTCTCCCAAACACCCTAGCATTTACTTCCTTTACAACCCCATCTATAAATATATTAAACAACCATGGTGACATTACACATCCCTGTCTAAGACCTACTTTTACCGGGAAGTAGTCTCCCTCTCTTCTACACACCCTAACCTGAGCCTCACTATCCTCATAAAAACTCTTTACAGCATTTAATAACTTACCACCTATTCCATATACTTGCAACATCTGCCACATTGCTCCTCTATCCACTCTATCATATGCCTTTTCTAAATCCATAAATGCAATAAAAACCTCCCTATCTTTATCTAAATACTGTTCACATATATGCTTCAATGTAAACACCTGATCTACACATCCCCTACCCACTCTAAAACCTCCTTGCTCATCCGCAATCCTACATTCTGTCTTACCTCTAATTCTTTCAATTATAACCCTACCGTACACTTTTCCTGGTATACTCAGTAAGCTTATTCCTCTATAATTTTTACAGTCTCTTTTGTCCCCTTTCCCTTTATATAAAGGGACTATACATGCTCTCTGCCAATCCCTAGGTACCTTCCCCTCTTTCATACATTTATTAAACAAAAGTACCAACCACTCCAACACTATATCCCCCCCTGCTTTTAACATTTCTGTCATGATCCCATCAGTTCCAGCTGCTTTACCCCCTTTCATTTTACGTAATGCCTCACGTACCTCCCCCACACTTACATTCTGCTCTTCTTCACTCCTAAAAGATGGTATACCTCCCTGACCAGTGCATGAAATTACTGCCTCTGTTTCTTCCTTAACATTTAAAAGTTCCTCAAAATATTCTCGCCATCTACCCAATACCTCCATCTCCCCATCTACTAACTCCCCTACTCTGTTTTTAACTGACAAATCCATATTTTCCCTAGGCTTTCTTAACTTGTTTAACTCGCTCCAAAATTTTTTCTTATTTTCATTAAAATTTATATATATATATATATATATATATATATATATATATATATATATATATATATATATATATTTTTTTTTTTTTTTTTTTTTTTCAACAAGTCGGCCGTCTCCCACCGAGGCAGGGTGACCCAAAAAAGAAAGAAAATCCCCAAAAAGAAAATACTTTCATCATCATTCAACACTTTCACCACACTCGCACATTATCACTGTTTTTGCAGAGGTGCTCAGAATACAACAGTCTAGAAGCATACACATATAAAGACACACAACATATCCCTCCAAACTGCCAATATCCCAAACCCCTCCTTTAAAGTGCAGGCATTGTACTTCCCATTTCCAGGACTCAAGTCCGACTATATGAAAATAACCGGTTTCCCTGAATCCCTTCACTAAATGTTACCCTGCTCACACTCCAACAGATCGTCAGGTCCCAAGTACCATTCGTCTCCATTCACTCCTATCTAACACGCTCACGCACGCTTGCTGGAAATCCAAGCCCCTTACCCACAAAACCTCCTTTACCCCCTCTCTCCAACCCTTTCGAGGACGACCCCTACCCCGCCTTCCTTCCCCTATAGATTTATATGCTTTCCATGTCATTCTACTGTGATCCATTCTCTCTAAATGACCAAACCACCTCAACAACCCCTCTTCTGCCCTCTGACTAATACTTTTATTAACTCCACACCTTCTCCTAATTTCCACACTCTGAATTTTTTGCATAATATTTACACCACACATTGCCCTTAGACAGGACATCTCCGCTGCCTCCAACCGTCTCCTTGCTGCTGCATTTACCACCCAAGCTTCACACCCATATAAGAGTGTTGGTACTACTATACTTTCATACATTCCCTTCTTTGCCTCCATAGATAACGTTTTTTGACTCCACATATACCTCAACGCACCACTCACCTTTTTTCCCTCATCAATTCTATGATTAACCTCATCCTTCATAAATCCATCCGCCGACACGTCAACTCCCAAGTATCTGAAAACATTTACTTCTTCCATACTCCTCCTCCCCAATTTGATATCCAATTTTTCTTTATCTAAATCATTTGACACCCTCATCACCTTACTCTTTTCTATGTTCACTTTCAACTTTCTACCTTTACACACATTCCCAAACTCATCCACTAACCTTTGCAATTTTTCTTTAGAATCTCCCATAAGCACAGTATCATCAGCAAAAAGTAACTGTGTCAATTCCCATTTTGAATTTGATTCCCCATAATTTAATCCCACCCCTCTCCCAAACACCCTAGCATTTACTTCCTTTACAACCCCATCTATAAATATATTAAACAACCATGGTGACATTACACATCCCTGTCTAAGACCTACTTTTACCGGGAAGTAGTCTCCCTCTCTTCTACACACCCTAACCTGAGCCTCACTATCCTCATAAAAACTCTTTACAGCATTTAATAACTTACCACCTATTCCATATACTTGCAACATCTGCCACATTGCTCCTCTATCCACTCTATCATATGCCTTTTCTAAATCCATAAATGCAATAAAAACCTCCCTATCTTTATCTAAATACTGTTCACATATATGCTTCAATGTAAACACCTGATCTACACATCCCCTACCCACTCTAAAACCTCCTTGCTCATCCGCAATCCTACATTCTGTCTTACCTCTAATTCTTTCAATTATAACCCTACCGTACACTTTTCCTGGTATACTCAGTAAGCTTATTCCTCTATAATTTTTACAGTCTCTTTTGTCCCCTTTCCCTTTATATAAAGGGACTATACATGCTCTCTGCCAATCCCTAGGTACCTTCCCCTCTTTCATACATTTATTAAACAAAAGTACCAACCACTCCAACACTATATCCCCCCCTGCTTTTAACATTTCTGTCATGATCCCATCAGTTCCAGCTGCTTTACCCCCTTTCATTTTACGTAATGCCTCACGTACCTCCCCCACACTTACATTCTGCTCTTCTTCACTCCTAAAAGATGGTATACCTCCCTGACCAGTGCATGAAATTACTGCCTCTGTTTCTTCCTTAACATTTAAAAGTTCCTCAAAATATTCTCGCCATCTACCCAATACCTCCATCTCCCCATCTACTAACTCCCCTACTCTGTTTTTAACTGACAAATCCATATTTTCCCTAGGCTTTCTTAACTTGTTTAACTCGCTCCAAAATTTTTTCTTATTTTCATTAAAATTTCTTGACAGTGCCTCTCCCACTCTATCATCTGCTCTCCTTTTGCACTCTCTCACCACTCTCTTTACCTTTCTTTTACTCTCCATATACTCTGCTCTTCTTATAACACTTCTGCTTTGTAAAAACCTCTCATAAGCTACCTTTTTCTCTTTTATCACACCCTTTACTTCATCATTCCACCAATCACTCCTCTTTCCTCCTGCCCCCACCCTCCTATAACCACAAACTTCTGCCCCACATTCTAATACTGCATTTTTAAAACTATTGCAACCCTCTTCAACCCCCCCACTACTCATCTTTGCACTAGCCCACCTTTCTGCCAATAGTCGCTTATATCTCACCCGAACTTCCTCCTCCCTTAGTTTATACACTTTCACCTCCCTCTTACTTGTTGTTGCCACCTTCCTCTTTTCCCATCTACCTCTTACTCTAACTGTAGCTACAACTAAATAATGATCCGATATATCAGTTGCCCCTCTATAAACATGTACATCCTGGAGCCTACCCATCAACCTTTTATCCACCAATACATAATCTAATAAACTACTTTCATTACGTGCTACATCATACCTTGTATATTTATTTATCCTCTTTTTCATAAAATATGTATTACTTATTACCAAATTTCTTTCTACACATAGCTCAATTAAAGGCTCCCCATTTACATTTACCCCTGGCACCCCAAATTTACCTACTACTCCCTCCATAACATTTTTACCCACTTTAGCATTAAAATCCCCAACCACCATTACTCTCACACTTGATTCAAAACTCCCCACGCATTCACTCAACATTTCCCAAAATCTCTCTCTCTCCTCTACACTTCTCTCTTCTCCAGGTGCATACACGCTTATTATAACCCACTTTTCACATCCAATCTTTATTTTGCTCCACATAATCCTTGAATTAATACATTTATAGTCCCTCTTTTCCTGCCATAGCTTATCCTTCAACATTATTGCTACTCCTTCTTTAGCTCTAACTCTATTTGAAACCCCTGACCTAATCCCATTTATTCCTCTCCACTGAAACTCTCCCACCCCCTTCAGCTTTGTTTCACTTAAAGCCAGGACATCCAACTTTTTCTCATTCATAACATCCACAATCATCTCTTTCTTATCATCTGCACAACATCCACGCACATTCAGACTTCCCACTTTGACAATTTTCTTCTTCTTATTCTTTTTAGTAATCTTTACAGGAAAAGGGGTTACTAGCCCATTGTTCCCGGCATTTTAGTTGACTTTTACAACACGCATGGCTTACGGAGGAAAGATTCTTATTCCACTTCCCCATGGATATAAAAGGAAAATTAATAAGACCAAGAACTATTAAGATAAAATCAAAGAAAACTCAGATGAGTGTGTATAAATAAATGTGTACATGTATGTGTAGTGTGACCTAAGTGTAAGTAGAAGTAGCAAGACATGCCTGTAATCTTGCATATTTATGAGACAGACAAAAGACATCAGCAATCCTACCATCATGTAAAACAATCACAGGCTTCGTTTTACACTCACTTGGTAGGACGGTAGTACCTCCCTGGGTGGTTGCTGTCTACCAACCTACTACCTATAATATATATATATATATATATATATATATATATATATATATATATATATAAATTTTTTTTTTTTATTTTTTCTCCAACAAGTCAGCCGTCTCCCACCGAGGCAGGGTGACCCAAAAAAGAAAGAAAATCCCCAAAAAGAAAATACTTTCATCATCATTCAACACTTTCACCACACTCGCACATTATCACTGTTTTTGCAGAGGTGCTCAGAATACAACAGTCTAGAAGCATACACATATAAAGATACACAACATATCCCTCCAAACTGCCAATATCCCAAACCCCTCCTTTAAAGTGCAGGCATTGTACTTCCCATTTCCAGGACTCAAGTCCGACTATATGAAAATAACCGGTTTCCCTGAATCCCTTCACTAAATATTACCCTGCTCACACTCCAACAGATCGTCAGGTCCCAAGTACCATTCGTCTCCATTCACTCCTATCTAACACGCTCACGCACGCTTGCTGGAAGTCCAAGCCCCTCGCCCACAAAACCTCCTTTACCCCCTCTCTCCAACCCTTTCTAGGACGACCCCTACCCCGCCTTCCTTCCCCTATAGATTTATATGCTTTCCATGTCATTCTACTTTGATCCATTCTCTCTAAATGACCAAACCACCTCAACAACCCCTCTTCTGCCCTCTGACTAATACTTTTATTAACTCCACACCTTCTCCTAATTTCCAAACTCCGAATTTTCTGCATAATATTTACACCACACATTGCCCTTAAACAGGACATCTCCACTGCCTCCAAACGTCTCCTCACTGCTGCATTTACCACCCAAGCTTCACACCCATATAAAAGTGTTGGCACTACTATACTTTCATACATTCCCTTCTTTGCCTCCATAGATAACGTTTTTTGACTCCACATATACCTCAACGCACCACTCACCTTTTTTCCCTCATCAATTCTATGATTAACCTCATCCTTCATAAATCCATCCGCCGACACGTCAACTCCCAAGTATCTGAAAACATTTACTTCTTCCATACTCCTCCTCTCCAATTTGATATCCAATTTTTCTTTATCTAAATCATTTGACACCCTCATCACCTTACTCTTTTCTATGTTCACTTTCAGCTTTCTACCTTTACACACATTCCCAAACTCATCCACTAACCTTTGCA
>NC_091375.1:7772197-7974697 GCF_038502225.1 Cherax quadricarinatus
ATACCGGCGCTATTTATTAAATAATAATTTGGTATTATATTTAATTCCAACAATAATGTTGGCAGTGCTTGACTTATCTGCATGACTTATTTAAGGTTTAGGTTGTATATGTCACAGGAAATAAATATCAGATGCATGTTACAGTGTGTCATGGAATGAAGCAGTAAGAATGACTTAGTTTTAAAGGGCTGGGTTTTAGCAAATGTGAATGGCTTCAGCATACCAATGGGATTACCTTCTAATTATATTTCTGATAGGCATGATTTTATTTAGCTTAAGAGGTAATGTAAATTGTAAAGGCATTACTCAATATTGTGTGAGTGTGAGTGTGAGTGTGAGTGTGAGTGTGAGTGTGAGTGTGAGTGTGTGTGTGTGTGTGTGTGTGTGTGTGTGTGTGTGTGTGTGTGTGTGTGTGTGTGTGTGTGTGTGTGTGTGTGTGCGTGTGTGTGTGCGTGCGTGTGCATGTGTGTGCGTGTGCACGTGTGTTCGTGTGCGCAAGAAAGTAAAGTTAGGTATTTGTTGCTACAGAAAGAGAGCTATACTTGTGGTGTCCCATCTGCAGTATTTAATGTATCATATGATTTTTTTTAAAATTTTCAGTGGTTGTAGCACTTACTGTCTCCTCTTATAACCCATTCTACTGTTCTTTCACTCTGTCAAGAAGAGTATTCTAGTTGCCTTTCAGCATTGACAGTTATTCACTTTACAGTGGTGCTCATTTGTTTTCCTGTTGATGGTATATTACTAAGAAATCTTAGTAAATCTTACATATGCAGTTTATGATTATCATATCTGTCCTTTTCTTCCAATCAGATAACAAGAGCTTATCTAAGGTTTTTCACTCTTTGTAACACAAGGTACTTTAAAAAAAAAAGTTCACGGACTAATGCAAAAAAAAAAAAAATGTATAGGCTTTCCTAATCACTTAGTTGAGGTTGTCTCCTCTCCCTGTGAGGCTATACACTGATCCCAGCACCTCTGCCACTTCTCGAAACATTTCTGGAACTGTTCTTTCCTAAAGGTATCTAGCTCAGTCTACAGTTCTGCGTGAATCTCCTCCACACTGTTAAAAATGCTGCCCCTTTAGTGCCAGAAAGAAGTCACAAGAGGGTAGTTCTGGGTAGTATGGAGGGTGGGGGATGACTGCCTTGTTTTTTTGTGGTTAGAAAACAGTGGTGTTTCTGGTCTTGAGTCAGTAAGCAGGGCACATATTTTACAGCCACTAACCTCATGTTCAAATTTTCAGTCAAAATGCTTTGACAAGACCCATAAGAAATTCCCACAGCACTTGCAGTGTCCTAGATACTCTGACGAGGATCTTCATGAATAACCTTCCTCACTTTTTCAGTGTAGGTGTCTGTTTTTGATGTTAAGTGACCAGTGTCTCCTCATCCTTAGCTGATGTTTGTTCTGCTTTGAATCAAGAAAACTACCCAGAACACTGTGCCTGACTCATTGCTCCATCACCAACTGCTTGCTGAAGCATTTTGAGAGTTTCACTAGTCGTTTTACTGAACTTGAAGCAGAATTTCACAAACGCATGCATGTACGGATGCTCTTCTTTTAAAGATTCCATTCTGTTGCACAAAAAATCACAATGCACTGAAAACAACAAAAAATGCCCATCCAGCCTCAGCAGGATGACTGACTGCGCTGAAACTCTCCATGCTACTTCATTTTGTGCAGTGCAATCTATGCTGTTGCCATACATATTTCACCCAAGAAGTGTGTTAAAATTTGAGTCCGGGGTCTTTTTTGATAGCACCTTGTAAATATTTTTTAGTTCTTGTAGCTATTTTCTAGCTCGTCTTTGGATTTTTCTAATTTATCCATACGATTTTTTAGGGTCAGACATCATACTGCCCTCAGCATTTTTCCCCATTTTGGTTTGTCTTATACTGAGAATAGTTTTTTCCATTAATATTTTTAGAGCCTATTTTATAAAGACTATTTTGAAGGTTGAGTTCTTCATACTGGTTTTCTTACATTTTTGTGAACATCTTTTGGTGATATTTTGAGAAACTCTTCCTCTGGTGATATTTTGAAAATCTCTTCCTTTTTTCCTTCTCTCATTTAAGCTGATCTAAAAAGGTTTGGGTAAGATTAAGTTAAATTATATGACAATTCTAATAAAGTTTGGTTTGGTTCCTTAATTTTAGTGCACAATTAAAAATACATATATATGTATGTAATATATTAATTCTCAAAAAATATTGCTCTATTTTGGTGGGCAATGGTAAATGTGGCAAAAACCAGCAAACAGTGTATTAAATTATTTTTTGAAAAGATCTTATTAGGGCAGCTTGGCTTGTTTGATATTGTCTTGAAAAAGCTACAAAATAAAGAAATGCAAGAAGTCTATTAGAAAGTTCTTTGCAAACAGTAGGTTACTAGAGGAGGGTACAAGAGGAGGTGGTAAAGCAGATTTAACACTGGAAAAAATTCTGTTGGATTGAATATTGAAAGTGGGATACTAGAAGGTAATCTGTGCTGCTGTAGCTACAAATAATTCATTACAAATACAGTATATATTATGAAAATGTCTGTGTACAGTGTATAGAGGTTATATTTAGTGGAGCGGAGAGTAGTTTAGTTGATTGACTTTACCTCAGGAAAGAAGCAATGGTTCTGTATTACCTGCTGTTTATTCTCTACACTATCTTTTGCATCTCATACATTTGCATTGCAGGCTTTTTATATACTTTGTTGCAACAGTTGAGCAATACTTTAATGGCAATTGATTTTAAGGGTGACATAATTGCTCCATTAATCATTTATTCTAAAGCTAGAAAATACCAACTGATGGTAATATTACTGTGTTAATATTTGATACTTGTATTAGTCATTTTATGTGTAAACCCCTGGTATCAGCTGCCATAAATGTTAAGTTAAACAGCTCATTTTGCAGTTAATAATTTAGGTTTTTAAAAGGTGCAGCTGCATTATTTTGTTGATTGCCTTCCAGATTACAGTACAGTACTGTACATGTAGGAGAACCTGGCACTGATTACAATCATCAATGTAATATTCTTCCATCACTATAGTTCAGTCATACCTTACACTTGCTATTTTTGTTTATTATTTGTGTAAAAATATTAATACACACAGATTCTTTCATTTAAACAGAAAAATATTTTTTCATTGTAGTGCTACATTTCTATATAAAAATATGCTAATGTTCTTTTCTGTTTGCATTTATTTATATGCAGTAAGTTTTTTAAATATTTACCTTCATTGGAACTTGAGTATATAAACTGTATTATGAGAATATATTTTTCATGTTTAATATTGAAGATCCAGCACCAAGGAAGGTGCTTGAACAAATACTCTGGCACTTTATCTGTCCCATGCTTGCCTTTTGCATGAAACCTGTATCTTCATGCATGCATGCAGTAGCCACATACTTTAGAAATTTTTTGTTAGGGGGAAATATGAAAATTCTATTCTAAGGCTCGGTTGAATTGGTAATTAAATTATTCCCATCTATGTATGTATATACGTATGTATATACATACATATATATGTATATATATATATTCTCCATGGGGAAGTGGAACAGAACTCTTCCTCCGTAAGCCATGCGTGTTGTAAGAGGCGACAAAATGCCGGGAGCAAGGGGCTAGTAACCCCTTCTCCCGTATAAATTACTAAATTTAAAAGAGAAACTTTCGCTTTTCTTTTTGGGCCACCCTGCCTTGGTGGGATATGGCCGGTGTGTTGAAAGAAGAAAGATGTATATATCTATATATGTATATATTTTTTTTTTTTTTCAACAAGTCGGCCGTCTCCCACCGAGGCAGGGTGTATATATGCATATATGTATATATGCATGTATATATATATATATATGTCGGGAGCAAGGGGGTTAGTAACCCTTTCTCCTGCATAAATTACCAAATTTAAAGAGAGAAACTTTTGTTTTTCTTTTTGGCCACCCTGCCTTGGTGGGATACGGCCGGTTTGTAGAAAAAAAAATGTATATATATATATATATATATATATATATATATATATATATATATATATATATATTATTTTTTTTTTTTTTTTTTTTTTTTTTCAACAAGTCGGTCGTCTCCCACCGAGGCAGGGTGACCCAAAAAAGAAAGAAAATCCCCAAAAAGAAAATACTTTCATCATCATTCAACACTTTCACCACACTCGCACATTATCACTGCTTTTGCAGAGGTGCTCAGAATACAACAGTTTAGAAGCATATACGTATAAAGATACACATCATATCCCTCCAAACTGCATAGAACTGTATAGATATATATGTATGTAATATATATACACTTAGGTCACACTACACATACATGTACACATTTATTTATACACACTCATCTGAGTTTTCTTTGATTTTATCTTAATAGTTCTTGGTCTTATTACTTTTCCTTTTATATCCATGGGGAAGTGGAATAAGAATCTTTCCTCTGTAAGCCATGCGTGTTGTAAAAGTCAACTAAAATGCCGGGAACAATGGGCTAGTAACCCCTTTTCCTGTAAAGATTACTAAAAAGAATAAGAAGTAGAAAATTGTCAAAGTGGGAAGTCTGAATGTGCGTGGATGTTGTGCAGATGATAAGAAAGAGATGATTGTGGATGTTATGAATGAGAAGAAGCTGGATGTCCTGGCTTTAAGTGAAACATAAGCTGAAGGGGGTGGGAGAGTTTCAGTGGAGAGGAATAAATGGGATTAGGTCAGGGATTTCAAATAGAGTTAGAGCTAAAGAAGGAGTAGCAATAATGTTGAAGGATAAGCTATGGCAGGAAAAGAGGGACTATAAATGTATTAATTCAAGGATTATGTGGAGTAAAATAAAGATTGGATGTGAAAAGTGGGTTATAATAAGCGTGTATGCACCTGGAGAAGAGAGAAGTGTAGAGGAGAGAGAGAGATTTTGGGAAATGTTGAGTGAATGCGTGGGGAGTTTTGAATCAAGTGTGAGAGTAATGGTGGTTGGGGATTTCAATGCTAAAGTGGGTAAAAATGTTATGGAGGGAGTAGTAGGTAAATTTGGGGTGCCAGGGGTAAATGTAAATGGGGAGCCTTTAATTGAGCTATGTGTAGAAAGAGATTTGGTAATAAGTAATACATATTTTATGGAAAAGAGGATAAATAAATATACAAGGTATGATGTAGCACGTAATGAAAGTAGTTTATTAGATTATGTATTGGTGGATAAAAGGTTGATGGGTAGGCTCCAGGATGTACATGTTTATAGAGGGGCAACTGATATATCGGATCATTATTTAGTTGTAGCTACAGTTAGAGTAAGAGGTAGATGGGAAAAGAGGAAGGTGGCAACAAGAAGTAAGAGGGAGGTGAAAGTGTATAAACTAAGGGAGGAGGAAGTTCGGGTGAGATATAAGCGACTATTGGCAGAAAGGTGGGCTAGTGCAAAGATGAGTAGTGGGGGGGTTGAAGAGGGTTGGAATATTTTTAAAAATGCAGTATTAGAATGTGGGGCAGAAGTTTGTGGTTATAGGAGGGTGGGGGCAGGAGGAAAGAGGAGTGATTGGTGGAATGATGAAGTAAAGGGTGTGATAAAAGAGAAAAAGGTAGCTTATGAGAGGTTTTTACAAAGCAGAAGTGTTATAAGAAGAGCAGAGTATATGGAGAGTAAAAGAAAGGTAAAGAGAGTGGTGAGAGAGTGCAAAAGGAGAGCAGATGAAAGAGTGGGAGAGGCACTGTCAAGAAATTTTAATGAAAATAAAAAAAAATTTTGGAGTGAGTTAAACAAGTTAAGAAAGCCTAGGGAAAGTATGGATTTGTCAGTTAAAAACAGAGTAGGAGAGTTAGTAGATGGGGAGATGGAGGTATTAGGTAGATGGCGAGAATATTTTGAGGAACTTTTAAATGTTAAGGAAGAAACAGAGGCAGTAATTTCATGCACTGGTCAGGGAGGTATACCATCTTTTAGGAGTGAAGAAGAGCAGAATGTAAGTGTGGGGGAGGTACGTGAGGCATTACGTAAAATGAAAGGGGGTAAAGCAGCTGGAACTGATGGGATCATGACAGAAATGTTAAAAGAAGGGGGGGATATAATGTTGGAGTGGTTGGTACTTTTGTTTAATAAATGTATGAAAGAGGGGAAGGTACCTAGGGATTGGCAGAGAGCATGTATAGTCCCTTTATATAAAGGGAAAGGGGACAAAAGAGACTGTAAAAATTATAGAGGAATAAGCTTACTGAGTATACCAGGAAAAGTGTACGGTAAGGTTATAATTGAAGGAATTAGAAGTAAGACAGAATGTAGGATTGCGGATGAGCAAGGAGGTTTCAGAGTGGGTAGGGGATGTGTAGATCAAGTGTTTACTTTGAAGCATATATGTGAACAGTATTTAGATAAAGGTAGGGAAGTTTTTATTGCATTTATGGATTTAGAAAAGGCATATGATAGTGGATAGAGGAGCAATGTGGCAGATGTTGCAAGTATATGGAATAGGTGGTAAGTTATTAAATGCTGTAAAGAGTTTTTATGAGGATAGTGAGGCTCAGGTTAGGGTGTGTAGAAGAGAGGGAGACTACTTCCCGGTAAAAGTAGGTCTTAGACAGGGATGTGTAATGTCACCATGGTTGTTTAATATATTTATAGATGGGGTTGTAAAGGAAGTAAATGCTAGGGTGTTCGGGAGAGGGGTGGGATTAAATTTTGGGGAATCAAATTCAAAATGGGAATTGACACAGTTACTTTTTGCTGATGATACTGTGCTTATGGGAGATTCTAAAGAAAAATTGCAAAGGTTAGTGGATGAGTTTGGGAATGTGTGTAAAGGTAGAAATTTGAAAGTGAACATAGAAAGAGTAAGGTGATGAGGGTGTCAAATGATTTAGATAAAGAAAAATTGGATATCAAATTGGGGAGGAGGAGTATGGAAGAAGTGAATGTTTTCAGATACTTGGGAGTTGACGTGTCGGCGGATGGATTTATGAAGGATGAGGTTAATCATAGAATTGATGAGGGAAAAAAGGTGAGTGGTGCGTTGAGGTATATGTGGAGTCAAAAAACGTTATCTATGGAGGCAAAGAAGGGAATGTATGAAAGTATAGTAGTACCAACACTCTTATATGGGTGTGAAGCTTGGGTGGTAAATGCAGCAGCGAGGAGACGGTTGGAGGCAGTGGAGATGTCCTGTTTAAAGGCAATGTGTGGTGTAAATATTATGCAGAAAATTCGAAGTGTGGAAATTAGGAGAAGGTGTGGAGTTAATAAAAGTATTAGTCAGAGGGCAGAAGAGGGGTTGTTGAGGTGGTTTGGTCATTTAGAGAGAATGGATCAAAGTAGAATGACATGGAAAGCATATAAATCTATAGGGGAAGGAAGGCGGGGTAGGGGTCGTCCTCGAAAGGGTTGGAGAGAGGGGGTAAAGGAGGTTTTGTGGGCAAGGGGTTTGGACTTCCAGCAAGCGTGCGTGAGCGTGTTAGATAGGAGTGAATGGAGACGAATGGTACTTGGGACCTGACGATCTGTTGGAGTGTGAGTAGGGTAATATTTAGAGAAGGGATTCAGGGAAACCGGTTATTTTCATATAGTCGGACTTGAGTCCTGGAAATGGGAAGTACAATGCCTGCACTTTAAAGGAGGGGTTTGGGATATTGGCATTTTGGAGGGATATGTTGTGTATCTTTATATGTGTATGCTTCTAGACTGTTGTATTCTGAGCACCTCTGCAAAAACAGTGATAATGTGCGAGTGTGGTGAAAGTGTTGAATGATGATGAAAGTATTTTCTTTTTGGGGATTTTCTTTCTTTTTTGGGTCACCCTGCCTCGGTGGGAGAGATACCTGGAGATACCTGGAGAGAGTTCCGGGGGTCAACGCCCCCGCGGCCCGGTCTGTGACCAGGCCTCCTTAGGTCAGTGTCCCAGGATGCGACCCACACCAGTCGACTAACACCCAGGTACCCATTTTACTGATGGGGAACATAGACAACAGGTTGAAAGAAACACGTCTAATGTTTCTACTCTGGCTGGGAATCGAACCCAGGCCCTCACCGTGTGAAGCGAGAGCGTTAACCACCAGGCCACCAGACGGCCGACTTGTTGAAAAAAAAAAAATCTGTGTATGTATATATATACATGTATGTGTATATGTATATATATATATATGTGCTTTCGTTTTTCCTTTTGGGCCACCCCACCTCGGTGGGATACGGCCGGTGTGTTGAAAGAAAGAAGAAAGATATATATGTATATACAGTGGACCCCCGGTTAACGATATTTTTTCACTCCAGAAGTATGTTCAGGTGCCAGTACTGACTGAATTTGTTCCCATAAGAAATATTGTGAAGTAGATTAGTCCATTTCAGACCCCCAAACATACACGTACAAACGCACTTACATAAATACACTTACATAATTGTTCGCATTTGGAGGTAATCGTTATGCGGGGGTCCAGTGTATATATTATTTATTTGTTTTTGTTAACTGCCATTGGTTATTAGTATAAGTGAAGCTAAGGGAAAGTAAAGAGAGAATGTTGCTCTTTAACTCCTTAATAACTTATGGAATTAAGAAAAATATTTGAGCCTTTGATTAGGATAGACTAATATAAACTTAAGAATTTTATGTAATGAAGAAAATAGATTTAGTTGGTTAAGTTGAGAAAATACTTTGGTCCACTTTCTGCTCTTGTGTTATAGATAGTGTTCCTTGAAGGTAGGGAGGTAGGTGCCTTCATGCTGGTGAAGGGCTCTTGATCCTAAGAATTGGATCAGATCTGATTGCCTCCCATTATTCTGGTGCTGTGTGACTCTTTTGGGTTTAGTTCTCCCCCATGAATGTAATAATTATATATAATTTCTTATTGGGTGAGTTGTAGTTCATTTAACTTTAATTCTTCATGTAGACTTTTTTTTTAATTCAATGTAATAAAATAAATATGGACCAAGGGTTTCTGCTTTACAGTTCTGAAAGACCTGGCTTTTTCTAAATCTTCATTTTCTGGTGATTAACACTTTGCATGTCTTAACATAGGCATTTATATTTATATCTAGTTACCATTTTATTAATATACCACTATGAAATGCATGACTGCCCACTTGGCTTTGTTTTTGCCCTAGTATTGATCTTACTGTATACCTCAAGGACAACGGTCTCTAGGGTTGAAGCATAATATCATGACTATTGAAGCTCAAATCAGATTCATTTTTGTTTTTTCCTCCTGTCCCATTTTTTAGATACTGAATCTGGGAGCTAGGAGAATTAGAGAATTAAATATTTAGTCACTAGTTACCTGATGCTATGCTTGATCCTATGACACCTGGTAAGCAACAGTATTCCTAAACTTGGGTAGGTAATAGTGAGTCATGAACGGGGAGTATCCTGTTAGCACGTTTATGGGTGCTTCTTCCACAACACCTTAAGTTAACCTCCCTAACCACAGACCTAGGACTCCACCTGTCTTCTAGATAAGTGATGTCTAGTTTATAAAGTGATGTATTATAGCACTTGTAGCATGGTATAGGTGCTTCATGATATGCTACTCTTATTACATGTGTGTATTAATATTACTTATAGGTTTAAGTCTCAGAGTTGCAGTATCCAGTCTCCATATTTTATTTTGGTATTACCGTGTTGGCTGGATTATCCTAAAGTACTTTTTTTTTGTTTGCTAGGTAAAAATAATTATTAATTGTATTTCCTTCCCCAAAGAAGATATGAAAGGCCTCATGTCCCTGTTGCAAGTGCAACTGTGCATAAGTAGCTGGGCCAGCCTGTACCGGGGTGTGTGCTGACAGTGTCAGCGCTCTACATGATGTCACTCTTACCCTGCAACACCAAGGGACTACCACCTTCCCTCCTCACCCATCTTAATACTAGCAACATTAATCTTGTATTTTATTATGCAGTGTTCCCCAAACAATAAAATACAATATATCACCCTGTATATGTAGCTTTGGAGGTTAGATGGATAAAACTTTCACACACAAAGTACTCCACTTTGTTCTCTTAATGTTCAGATAACTTTTTTCCTGAAAGATTCTCTCTGAGAAAGAATGTGTATTGGTGTCTCTACCTCACACTCAGTTTTCATTTTGTGCATTTTATCTGTTGGACTTAATTTGAATTGGTTCAAATTTTCTGCAACATTTTCCCTTCTCGTTTACCTCTGAAATTTCATGACTACATCTGTGAGTAAGAGCCTGTGCACTAACTTGTTGTTCCTCCCCTGCCCAACACAAGGTTACTATGAGGACTGGTGGAGGCCCCGCAAAGGTTGGTTGAACCCCCCCCCTCCTTAGCTGCCTCACTCACTGGCCATACCTCTGTTTTTCGTGTATTCCTTAGCTGTGCACTACTTGTCACTCTATTGACATGCACATATCTCTTCTATTATCTGAGTTGATAAACTAATTCTTCTACTATATCTACCATTCTTTTTAAATTTCTTCTAAGGGATTGATGTTATTTATCAAAAATCCATGTATCATTAGAGTTTTATTGTTGACTTGCTGATATACATGGTTTTCATTTTAACAAGAGGATTAAACTTGTAAAGTTACATGGCCCAGTCAAAAGCAGCATAATCATCAGTTATAGTTAAGTATATTTTTTGCAGTGGGAATATTTATGCTAACAGAATAGGGTAATGAAATTGGAAAGTATAAGAAAATTTCCAAACAGAATCTGCTAAATATTTAGTATTTTGAATGATGAGAATTAACTTTAGCAGTTGAACAAGTTTAATAAACTACCTAGAAGTTAATTCATTGAAATGTTACCAAGTTTACTTATGAGTTATATAAGTAAAATAAAATAAAAAAAAAACTTATAGAAGATGTAGTATTTTAGGATTAAATATCACTGTATAGTGGCTGGAGCAGTTCACATTTAACCCACAATTTTGAGGAGAAACTAGAGACAGTTATCAAGTTACAACCTAATAGTGGTCTGGGATTGACCACACTTGGTCTGTGGTTTCCTCTAAATCAGAGATTCTTTACCTTTCTATGATTACAAACCCTCAATGGATTGCCTCATATGTCACTATACCCACTTTGCCAGACTGTGGAAATCACCACCACCACCACTAATACTATTAGGTACCAGCATGACTTCAAAAGATGTCAGTAGCTTGGTTTTACTTTATATGTGGATAGTTAACAACGGAAAAGCTGAAGGATCATGAGGATTTTATCATTTATAGAAAAACAGCAAATTTGTTCAGAGACAGAGTCCCATACCCCATTATTTGGTTCCCATACCCCCAAGGGGTATAGATACTTCTAGTTAAGAACCCCTCCTCTAAATTATAGATTAGTTATGAATTTTAGCATTTGCTTACTTTTACAGTGAAAGAATACTTTTGAGCAGTAAGTCTGTTCCCCAAAAATCTCACATTTTTGGGGAACAGACAAAGTTTATTTAGTGCTGCTTTTATAGTAGTTGAAGCAGGGTATTAAATGCATTGGAAATTAATAAATATTTATGTTCAAGGATGATGTGCAAGTGCCAGATGGCAGTAGAAAGACACTGAGAGCAAAGACCCCAGTGAGGTCTTTATGTAGATGGTGCTGTACTTGATGAAACCCTGTGTGAGGGTAACATTGTGTCTTTATGAAGATGGTACTGTACTTGATAAAACCCTGTGTGAGGGTAACATTGTGTCTTTATGAAGATGGTACTGTACTTGATAAAACCCTGTGTGAGGGTAACATTGTGTCTTTATGAAGATGGTACTGTACTTGATAAAACCCCATGTGAGGGTAACATTGTGTCTTTATGAAGATGGTACTGTACTTGATAAAACCCCATGTGAGGGTAACATTGTGTCTTTATGAAGATGGTACTGTACTTGATAAAACCCCATGTGAGGGTAACATTGTGTCTTTATGAAGATGGTACTGTACTTGATAAAACCCCATGTGAGGGTAACATTGTGTCTTTATGAAGATGGTACTGTACTTGATAAAACCCCATGTGAGGGTAACATTGTGTCTTTATGAAGATGGTACTGTACTTGATAAAACCCCATGTAAGGGTAACATCATCAAGGTAAAATTTTGCATGGGTGTTAACTTGCTTTATGTCCTACCTGGAAAAACCTATAATTCTGGACAGTAGTTTTGGCACAATTTTATAACTTAGAGGAAAAACTAATTAATAAATCTGAGAGATGAATTTATAAACAAAGGATAGGTTTAACCTTTTCAGGGTCCGTGCCATAGATCTACGGCTTTACGTTCAGCGTCCAAACCGTAGATCTACGCCATGAGCTCAGCTCACTCTGATAAGATGTGAGCAGTATATTTGGGCCTAGATATGAGAGAATACATCTATGTGATATGTATGCACCACATAAAACAAATCCTGCAGCACAGTGCATAATGAGAGAAAAAACTGAGACCGTAATTTTCGATTAAAACAGCGACTTTGCAGTGTTTTCTCGTTATGTTTTTATAGTTGTACTGTATTTGCAATTTCTTGGTCTCATTTGATAGAATGGAAGATATACCATAGAAATAGAGATGGTTTTGATTTGTTTTAGTACTGGAAATAGCTTGAAACTGAGCTCGAAGTAGCAGAAATGTTAAAATTTTGCCGATGTTCAAGAGTAAACAAATGACCTCACACGTCTAATACATGCCAGCTGGTGGGTCTAATATACATTCACAAATGTGGTGATATTATTTATACAATTATTACAGTATTGCATAACAGTAAATCTTCTATTTTTTGGTTTGAATAAAAATTCATTGTGAATAAAAAATCAAAATGGAATTCAATTGTAAAGCCTGAAAACGTAACTAATGAACAGAGGAAATGTTAGTTTAGTGCCAGGAATGCCTGCATTGTTTATTCTGGACCCTATTTTGAAATTGGAATATTTTGAACTTTGCATTAAATTGGCCAAATTACCTATTTCCGGTCACTTTATTTTGTTGTTGAAACAGTTGACTTGGCGATTTCATGCGCTCCATCGATAGAATAGAAGTAATACTAGTGAAATAGCTAAGAATTTGGTTGACTGGAATACTGTAATTGGCCTAAAATGGGAGTCAAAGTCGGCGAAATCGCCGATGTGTAAATATTGCTGACACTTCAAAATTCATGAGAGCATAATATATTCAATTTTCCATCAAATTTCGTACTTTTTGTTTTATTACCTTCAGAAAAAGATTCTCTACCATTTCATAAGAAAAAATAACAATTATTTTTTGAAAATTCTTGGACCCTGGTGCACACTTTGAAATTTGGCCTTTGGACCCTGAAAGGGTTAATATAAAATTAAATACAATTGTAAAACATAAGAACATGATAATATTTCAAGTGATAAATATATAATTCTTATATGGTGGAATTTCGATACTCAAACTTAATTTGTTCCAGAAGGCTGTTCGAGTACTGAATGAATTTTTCCCAGAAGGAATAATGTAAATTAGAGTAATCCATTTCAGATCCCCAAAAATGCACTTACAGCGACTTTGCGGTGTATTTTTGTATGGTATTTATGATTGTATTCTCGTTTTCTTGGTCTCATTTTATAGAATGAAAGATATATTACAGAAACAGAGATGATTTTAAATGGTTTACAGACTAAAAGTACCTTGAAATTGAGCTGAAAGTAGCAGAAATGTTTGATTTTTGCTGATGTTCAAGAGTAAACAAATCATGTCACGCATCCAATACTCGTCAACTGGTGGGTCTAATGTGCTTTCACAAATGTGCTGATATTATTTATACCATTTCTTCAGTAATGCAGTAGTTTGCATAACGGTAAATCTTTTATTTTTTGTGTAAAATAAAATTCAAAATGGAAAGCAAGCCTAATGTAAGAGGGGCCCGAAGTAGGAGGAGCTATAGGAGGGAGAGGGAGGGACCAGGAGGAGGAGCAATCAATATCTGATGAGTTGTCTTGATAGCCAGATACTAGCGGTGACGCGAATACAAGGAATATTTTGAGGAATTGTTAAATGTTGATGAAGATAGGGAAGCTGTGATTTCGTGTATAGGACAAGGAGGAATAACATCTTGTAGGAGTGAGGAAGAGCCAGTTGTGAGTGTGGGGGAAGTTCGTGAGGCAGTAGGTAAAATGAAAGGGGGTAAGGCAGCCGGGATTGATGGGATAAAGATAGAAATGTTAAAAGCAGGTGGGGATATAGTTTTGGAGTGGTTGGTGCAATTATTTAATAAATGTATGGAAGAGGGTAAGGTACCTAGGGATTGGCAGAGAGCATGCATAGTTCCTTTGTATAAAGGCAAAGGGGATAAAAGAGAGTGCAAAAATTATAAGGGGATAAGTCTGCTGAGTATACATACCTGGTAAAGTGTATGGTAGAGTTGTTATTGAAAGAATTAAGAGTAAGACTGAGAATAGGATAGCAGATGAACAAGGAGGCTTTAGGAAAGGTAGGGGGTGTGTGGACCAGGTGTTTACAGTGAAACATATAAATGAACAGTATTTAGATAAGGCTAAAGAGGTCTTTGTGGCATTTATGGATTTGGAAAAGGCGTATGACAGGGTGGATAGGGGGGCAATGTGGCAGATGTTGCAAGTGTATGGTGTAGGAGGTAGGTTACTGAAAGCAGTGAAGAGTTTTTACGAGGATAGTGAGGCTCAAGTTAGAGTATGTAGGAAAGAGGGAAATTTTTTCCCAGTAAAAGTAGGCCTTAGACAAGGATGTGTGATGTCACCGTGGTTGTTTAATATATTTATAGATGGGGTTGTAAGAGAAGTAAATGCGAGGGTCTTGGCAAGAGGCGTGGAGTTAAAAGATAAAGAATCACACACAAAGTGGGAGTTGTCACAGCTGCTCTTTGCTGATGACACTGTGCTCTTGGGAGATTCTGAAGAGAAGTTGCAGAGATTGGTGGATGAATTTGGTAGGGTGTGCAAAAGAAGAACATTAAAGGTGAATACAGGAAAGAGTAAGGTTATGAGGATAACAAAAAGATTAGGTGATGAAAGATTGAATATCAGATTGGAGGGAGAGAGTATGGAGGAGGTGAATGTATTCAGATATTTGGGAGTGGACGTGTCATCGGATGGGTCTATGAAAGATGAGGTGAATCATAGAATTGATGAGGGGAAAAGAGTGAGTGGTGCACTTAGGAGTCTGTGGAGACAAAGAACTTTGTCCTTGGAGGCAAAGAGGGGAATGTATGAGAGTATAGTTTTACCAACGCTCTTATATGGGTGTGAAGCATGGGTGATGAATGTTGCAGCGAGGAGCAGGCTGGAGGCAGTGGAGATGTCATGTCTGAGGGCAGTGTGTGGTGTGAATATAATGCAGAGAATTCGTAGTTTGGAAGTTAGGAGGAGGTGCGGGATTACCAAAACTGTTGTCCAGAGGGCTGAGGAAGGGTTGTTGAGGTGGTTCGGACATGTAGAGAGAATGGAGCGAAACAGAATGACTTCAAGAGTGTATCAGTCTGTAGTGGAAGGAAGGCGGGGTAGGGGTCGGCCTAGGAAAGGTTGGAGAGAGGGGGTAAAGGAGGTTTTGTGTGCGAGGGGCTTGGACTTCCAGCAGGCATGCGTGAGCGTGTTTGATAGGAGTGAATGGAGACAAATGGTTTTTAATACTTGACGTGCTGTTGGAGTGTGAGCAAAGTAACATTTATGAAGGGGTTCCGGGAAACCGGCAGGCTGGACTTGAGTCCTGGAGATGGGAAGTACAGTGCCTGCACTCTGAAGGAGGGGTGTTAATGTTGCAGTTTAAAAACTGTAGTGTAAAGCACCCTTCTGGCAAGACAGTGATGGAGTGAATGATGGTGAAAGTTTTTCTTTTTCGGGCCACCCTGCCTTGGTGGGAATTGGCCAGTGTGATAATAAATAAAAAAAATTGTCTTGATAGCCGGATACTAGTGGTGACGCGAATACAATATTGTTTAATTACACTAATATTAGTAATAAAAGTTATCTATCACATTTATTCCAATTTGGTATCAGAAACACGATAACCTAGAAGCACAATAAAGATGCCCATGAAGAATTGAGACACTTATGCAACACATGGGAATCTTTATTGAAGAAACGTTTCGCCACACAGTGGCTTCATCAGTCCAATACAAAGTAGAAATGGGTAAGGAGAGTAGAAGTTTGAGGTAATCAGTCCCTCAACCTGGAATCGATGTGTTCAGTCCATCACTCTTGTGATAGACTGAGTATTGTTGAAGTTAGTAATTTAGAAAGACTTATAAGCTGTCTGCTGAATTTAGGTCTTGGATATTACAGTAATTTTTGAGTAATGAATGTTTCATTATGGATAAATTCATTTAGGCAGAATACACTATTGTAGATTTTGTTACAGAATATAAAAGTAAGATGGATTGAAAGCCTAAAAATTAATTAGATTTAATTCCAAAATGACCTAATGAGCTTAAGTTGTTTGTATGATTACTTCAGTCCTTCCTTCTGCCTGAACAGAGTTCCAGAGACCACAGCCCATTGTAGCTGAACATGTACTAAATGATCATAAAGTTAGTTGTTCACTCTGTTAATTGATCAACCAAAATTTTCTGTTCATTGAACAGCCTGGACCATGGCTGGGCTCCAAGAGTAGTGAAACTCTCGAAACTTTTTAAAGGTATAGTGAGGTACACTTTAACAGCTTAACCCTTTCACTGTCGAGACCCCTGCTCACAAACTTGCTCTCAGTGTCGATGAATTTAAAAAATATATATATATTTTTTCTCATGAAATGATAGAGAATCCTTTCCCAATAGTAATGACACCAAAAGTACGAAATTTGATGGAAAACTTATGGAATTACGCTCTCACAAAGTTAGCGGTCTCAGCGATATATTCACATCGGCAATTTTGTCCACTTTGAGCCCTATTTTCGGCCAATTCCATTGCTCCAGTTGACCAAACTCATAGCTATTTCGCTAGAACTTCATTTTTGCTATTGATTGAGTACAAGAAACTACCCATTATCAATTCCAACTACCCAGTAAAGTGGTCAGAAATTGGCAGTTTGGCCAATTTCACACATGTCAGAAGATGCCAATTTCAAAATAGTCCAGAATAAACAGTGCAGACATACCTGGCACTAAAATAACATTTTCTCTGTTCATTAGTCACGTCTCCAGGCCCCTCTTATATTACTCTTGCTTTCCGTTTTGAAATTTTATTCACACACAAAAAAAAGATTTACTGTTATGCAGACTACTGCATTATTGAAATAATTGTATAAATAATGTCAACCCATTCATGACTGTGTATTAATCTGGCCAGTTGAACATGTATTGGACGGTGACATCATTTGTTTGTTCTTGAACATCAGCAAAAATTGAGCATTTCCACTACTTTGAACTCAATTTCAAGGTACTTTTCATCGTAAAACCAATGAACATCATCTCTATTTCTGTAATATATCTTCTATTCTATCAATTGAGACCAAGAAAACGAGAATACACCCATAAATACCATACAAAAACACATCGTAAATTTGGCATTTTAAACCAAACAGTTATTTTGTATTCTCATTATGCACTGCTTGCTGCAGGATTTTTTTTTATGCTGCGCACACTGACCATACAGACCCATTCTCTCACATGTAGGTCTACCAGCTTTCTCCCGCTAGATTTGAAGCCGCTAGAATTTTGTTGTATTAATTCGCCACCGACATTGGCATGTAAGCTGTACCTATACGTCACCGACGGTGAAAGGGTTAAATGGTGTACAATGCTTACCAAGCCAACAAGCTGTCAGAGTTAAAACCTGTTAGACCTCATCACTGTTCTCTTGAAATGTTCAACATAAAGTTGCTGAACTATTATTGTTGCTAATATGATCATTCAGCAGCACTATTTTCAGTGTGCTGGCAATGTTTACTCCCAGTTAGAAATTCAGAGCTGCCCATCATTTAAATTTAAATTTCAAATTCAAATTTATACATGCATGATAAAAAAGGATTTCTGAGCAACTTCACAAAGTTCACTTTTGACTTTTGAGGTCATCTCGCCAGTATTTACAAGTGTTCAGCTGGTGTTATGGCCATCCAGCAAGTTACTGCATGTCATTTAGAGTGCCTCAAGGTTAAGGACACACATTGATCACTCCTGTCATCACACTTGTAACTATTTTGAGGGGCATCCTTCTTGTTTCTCTCAGTGTTCATCTTCACTTGAAAATGTGACTCCCATACTATATTTGGAGGAGAGTGAGGGTATGAAATATATCCAGGCTTGAACCTTCACAAGCAAACCAGATAGTAACCACCTATTCCACACACACACTATCTGTCAGGCTAGGCTTTAAATCCTCCAGTAACATTACCTTTCTAGAACTATTATCCTTCACATGTTATGCATTTTGACCTTTCCTGAGCCTGGCTACCAGTTTCCTTTATAATGTGTATGTACTTGGTTTTTCACCAGATGCTTTAATGCAGGTGAAGGGCTCTTGATCCAAGGAACTGGACATATCCTCTCATTCCTTAGATTGAACCTGAATGGCTCCTGTTTCCCAGGAGATATATGATCCCTAAGGGTTTAGCACTTCTTCCCGATTACATTAAACACAAAATAGTGTGATCCCTAACACTGTCTAAAATGTTTATTAACATTAAAGAAAAGTTGAACACAGGTTCTTAGTTAACAAAGTTGAACACTGGTTCCTAGGTAACAAAGTTGATCACAGGTTCCCAGTTAACAAAGTTGAACAATGGTTCCTAGGTAATAGAGTTGAACACTGGTACAGATATGCTAGAAGAATGTTTGGAGCTGTTACAAGATAGATGATTGGTATTTATACATGAAATTTCTGCACTTCATAATGTGGATGATTGATTGTTGGATTTTACCTGGGTTTAGTTTTTGCTTTTGTTGCTGTAAGTCCAGGATTCATCCAGGATTCATCCTGGACTTACTTAGTCACAGGATTCATCTTGTGTTAGTGTAGAATGTAAAATCCAGGATTCAACCTGTATTTATGTAGAATGTAAAGTCCAGGATTCATCCAGTACGTATTAGTGAAGAATGTAAAGTCCAGGATTCATCCCGTGTAAGTGTAGAATGTAAAGTCCAGGACTCGTCCCATGTTAGTGTAGAATATAAAATCCAGGATTCATCCCGTGTTAGTGTAGAATGTAAAGTCCAAGAGTTCTTTCGTTAAACTTTGATCCATGTTCTTCCCTGCTTCTACCTCGTCATATTCCTTGATTGTTGTAAGTTTTTATAAGTTCTGGGAGCTTGAATTGGAAATCTGAGATACCTTGTATTTGGCAGTAAAACAATAGCAGTGGATGTTTTGGTCACATTCGTATAGATGAGTGCCCTTCTTTCTTTTGGTTGTCAGAGGTTATTTAGGTGGGTTTATACTAAGTTTTAGATAAGTTTGTGTTTCCACAAACTGATCTTAAAATCTCAGCTGTATTATTTGTGGTGACTTACTTGGGCTGGGAGATTGTTGTAAAGGTGGAGGTCTTGTAAGCATGACTTCATCATGCAAGTGAAACTTTCTTTCTTTCAACACACCGGCCGTATCCCACCGAGGCGGGGTGGCCCAAAAGGAAAAACGAAGGTTTCTCCTTTTACATTTAGTAATATATACAGGAGAAGAGGTTACTACTAATTGTTGAAATGTGGCAAGTAGCAGTTTATTGCTCTTACTAGAAATTACTGTATTTTACCTAATACATGCTTTGCATTAAATGTTGTAAGAATGATGAAAAAACTAACTGCATTTTACATGGTCAAATATATAAGATAGATATTTTCAAGTTTGGAAATTTATGTAAAAGTTTAAAGATGGATTTTGGCTGGGTCATGTACTTTTGGGTTTTGAAAATTCTTGTTGGTTTCAGAATAGTGACTTTTGTCACTCTCTTGCATTTGTCCTCCTCTCATTTTCATTTTTCATCCTCTTTCTAAAACTTTTTTTTTTTTTTTGTGTGTGGGATTTTGCAAACAAAAGCATCAGAATATTCTTGAAAAAATGTGGGGGAGATAAATTAAGTTAGATTTAAAACATTTAAAGGTTTAAATCTTATTTAACTAGTTTATTCTGATGTTTTAATTTTTTTTTATTCTGCCCCAAAGAAGTACAGTATGTCTTAATTTTTTAATACTTTAACAGCCTTTACTATTGAGTGAATTTTTATTTTATATTAAACTAACGTCACAGTTTCCCAAAATTATTTGCTCATTTATATTTTCCTCCAGTGTGTGTTTACCATTATAATATTGATCACTGAGAGGTGTGAGCAACAATGCCTAGTTCAAGATGAAAGTTTCCTGGTCTAGCTCTAATACAGTAATAGTCACACTGTACAGTAATAGTCACACTGTACAGTAATAGTCACACTGTACAGTAATAGTCACACTGTACAGTAATAGTCACACTAAATACAGTAATAGTCACACTAAATACAGTAATAGTCACACTAAATACAGTAATAGTCACACTAAATACAGTAATAGTCACACTAAATACAGTAATAGTCACAATACAGTAATAGTTACACTAAATACAGCTGGAATGGAAGCTATCTAAGGTGATTCTCTAAGGGAGTTGGGAACACACATGCAGTGGGCAAGAAATGCATTTCATGGTTGCAGTTGTTAAAACTAACAAAAACTAACCATAAAATTTCTATTTAGTTATCAATGTAGATGTATAACTATGGAAGAAGGATTTTTTTTTCTGCATGATTGAGAATAATGGATCCTTAAAGTTATGACTTGGCCTGTACTGACCAGAACAAAAATGGAGGCTTTGTAAATATCATCAGTGTTGATCTTGTGTTATAGGAGTGTTTTAGTATTAGATATAGATAAAACCTTAAAAATATTTTAGAATACAAAAGGCCAGGTGATGTATCAGAAAAAATACTCACTTTTACCCCGTCTTCTCCCTCACCCCAGCCCATGCCTTCGACTATTACGGTAAGTGTTAGTTTTCTACGTGGAACTCTATCCCCCCCAATGTCAGTAACTAAAAGCAACAACAACAAAAACCTTCCTTATAACCACACAGTTTCCGCTCCTTCTCTGCTTTAGCTTATTCTATCCTAATTTCAGTCTCCCTTTTTTTTTTATGTAGGTTTTTAAGTTAGCTTCTTGCTTGCAGAGTATAGCTACTTGTAGTCACTATTATTATTTTTTCCTCTTGAGTGCTACATGAGCATGATGACATTTTATGTAGAGTTTAAAATGTTTTCAGTACGGATATGCAAACCTCAGCTTTGTTAAGTGTTGAGTTTCTAAGTGTAACGAATGTTTATGTATTGTTGTGAGTAGTGCTTGTCTTGCCTTCCTGCTTGTTTTCCTGCAGCGTACCTTCCTGAGTGCCCTCGACTGAGCAGTTGTTGTGGAGTAATTGTTCTCTAAACAATATAAACCAGTTTTGTTTGGGGCATTATTTTATGTGCCTGCTTGCTTAGACGAGTTCTATTTTTTAGTTTTAGCAAATTATGTACATGCGGGACCCTGTGACCTCATTGGACCAACCACATGGAGCCCAATAACCTCATTAGACCTCCCATGTGGAACCCTGTAACCTAACTAGACAGTCGTGGACTTGCCAGGCTCGTGAGGTATCTCCACCTCACTTACTATGTACCACCCTCACCCCTTCATTGCTTGTCAATAAGCAGACTTTGGACTGAAAGACGCATGTAACTTGGCCTTTCCTATATCAATATTTTGCATAAATTTCATTTAGTTTTAGCTTATTTTGTTTGTCTTAAGTTATAAAGTGAAGATTAAAAGTGACTCAATTTATTGTTTTTATTGCTGGCTTTATCTCTTGATTTGTATTTTCATAATTTTGTGCACTCAAATACACCAGTGTGTTTAATGTTGAAAGACCATGTAACATTTTGGGGTATTTTGAGTTCTTATTCAAAATTTGTTGTAATATATGTACATTGCATACAACAAACACTTTGAAATACTAGATATTAAGATACTTCTTGGTTATTTAATGCCCCAAAATAATTGTACACAAGACAGATTTGACATCTTCCCATATACAGCTGAATGCCTAGATAACAAGGAGCAACCATCTGATTCATGCTGAATATGCTAATAAAGCTCATTCTCATTATTAAGTAATAAAAGTATTGAGCCTTATAGCTAGTGATGAGTCTGGGTGGAAATTGTATTCCTTGAATAGTTAAGACCAAGTAGAACCCAGAGGCTTACATCTCCATAGCCATGTCAGTGTCAGTTCAGTGTGTAGCTTTGGACTGCCTGCATACCATATAAACCTACTCTGTAATATTTCTTAGTGTTTAGAAATAATTTTTGAGAAATATTATTTGCTTGAATTGTTTTTAGTTGAATTTTCATTGTAATTCAAAACAAAAGCAACAGTAACTTTTGAGAGCATTTCCTGCCAAATGCAAATCTGTGTGCCACCATTTTTTGTTTTCTGTAGAATTTAAATATTTAAAAAAATTAGTTGACATTTTTGCCTGTACACTTTTGCCTTTTGCTTGATTAGTGTCCCCCTCCTTGCCTCCCCCAACACTTTTTAAATGTTGCCCAAGTGCCATATAGTTTTATTTGCCTCCTGGATTCTTTGCATGACTGTTCAAGATGTAGACGTTGTACAGGTAAATGATGCAGATAAAGTGCCATTTGTAAACTGTTGTCAGTAAAGGATATGACGCATGAGCACTTAGGAGAATAAAGATGAGAACTCTATGGCAGGAGTACAGTATATTCATGTCTATTGATTGGTGCACACTTTATAAGTTCTTTGTTCCAGTGATCAAGACCCAAATTCTGGACTTTTATGGCACTGTTGTCATAATGGAATGTTGGTATCAAGTTTAGTAAGGATTTTCCTTGAAATGTATTATTCAGAGTTGTTCATAATTTTTCATAATTTGGGCCTGCACCCTTGTCTCATTACTCAGAAGAAAGATTTCTTTATAGCGACAGAAATAGCTTGGGAACCACAATAATGGATACAGAACCTTTGCTTCCTTCCTGGACTTGTGAATATCATCTGAGCCTCGTAGTATCTCAGGGTAGTGGCCTCGTGTCTGGGTTAATTCCCAATGAGTTAAGTCTTGGTTGCACTGTGGATTTGCAATGATTGTTTTAGTAGGCCCTTGGTCTAAATTTGTTTTTTTTTCTTTTTTCCCAATTCTAGGAGATGGAATCTTAGCTCAAATTCGATCTAAATACCACAGTATGCGTAAGTAAGAGTATGGTTTGTGAATTTTCCTAATTGTTAATCTTTTTCAATGTATTGCTTAGTTGCTTGATAACCTATGTTGAGGTAGAGAGGCATTAAAGCCATTACCATGTAGCTTGGGCTGTCAAGGAATGAACACAAATGCTTGTGTCAAAAGATGAGACGTTGATAAAAAGAACTTTCACAGCTGTAGTTATTTTAATTTATCTTTTTTATTTATTTTATATTTTGATGGATGCATTAATGAAGTTGCTGTTAGATAAAAAAGTTGGGTTAATGACTGCTTGTCACTGAATAATTCTTCACTTTATTGAGTTGTAGCTTATTAATTGCTCCACATACGAGCTATATGGAATTTAATCTGCTTGTTAAGATTTACAAGTGGTCCACTCCTATTCATAAGGTTCTGTATCCTAATGACTGCTATCGCTTACACACTCGTGTCGTCAATAGTTTCCTGCAGTCTCGTTATAGTGCATGAGGCATGCGACGAAAGGTAATACACCAGTAATGTTCTCATGTTCTGTCCACGTAGGCTTGTTCAAAGCTGAGATGCTATCGGCTTGCACGTCATCCTTCAATCATTGGCAAATATATTTTTATCTCATATCCACTGTGCCATGTGTTGTTTATATGCATCAAAAAAGGAATTGTAGACTAAAATTAACACTTTTAAGATCCTGTTGTACTGCTGGTTTTTCATGTTAGTAATTAATGATTAACACCAAAGTTTGTGATCAAAGGTTAACATTGTAAAGAGTTGTTTGTGAACTGATGTGGCTGTGAGGATGTTCGCTAACAGCCCACCATGGAGGTAGACTGACTTGGTCTTTTTTTCTTCCCCCCCTCTCTCCTATACCCAGACGAATATAATCTAAACCCAGCGCTAGAATGGGATGATGAATTCACAGGTAGGTCCCATGCTCTTGGCTGCTTCTGCTACTGCTGCTGATGTTGTCATGGATGCCAGCTTTGCTTTATTCTTCTTTAGCTATTCTTCACATATGTTTTGCTATTAATGTTTGTGGCTCTGTCAGAGTAAAATTTTGATATTTTATGTATTAGTATGTTCAAATTTTTTTTGGAATGTATAGGTGATCAGGGCAAAAATTTCTTGGTTCTTTCATATAGTATTTTTACCCACTTAATTTTAAACAATTATTACTCTCTAGCTAGATGCATTTTACCATGGGTTGAGAGTGACCAATAAACCTTTTGCAAATGCAGATTTTTGGAAACTGAAACCCACCAGTGTTATTTATCCACACATTGCTTGTATTTTTTGTATCACCCATTATGAGTTCTGCGACATGCTTGATGCTTTTATTTGACCTTGCTTGTTTTCTCATTTGACACGACTGACGCTGCCAACTGTAAAGCCTAGACTAGACCCCTGGTTATTACAGGCTAATGTGTTGTATTTATGTGTAGAAGTCTTATACCAAGGCTTGTTAATGAAGGTATAAGGGACTTTAAAGAGCAACTTCACTTATTGCTTGGCCTTGGTGAATGGGAAATTGACAGCCCTCATAGTAGTAGTATATGAGGAACTAGAGAGTACTGTAAGTTGCTTATACTAGTGTATAATTGTAATATTGCAACTTTGATGTTGAGGCCACTGACAAGTCAGAGATAATTACCAGGTAGGGTGTAACTTGCCCACTCCCTCTGATGACAGTAGTCCACTTGTATGAATTCAAGTGTAAGCATGTACTTAATATGTTAGGATGGGGTTGCTAAATAATATAAAATCTGCTCCGTGACTAACTCTGGAAGGAACGTACTTGGTGGCATCATTGCTTTGGTGCCAACTCACGATGGCTAATGATATATTATTTCAATTTTTTTTTTATTTTGTAATTTAAAATTTTAAGTGCTTAGCTTGGACTTTAAGCAATGATTACATCACTTTAGAGAATCCTTAGTTGATATGCCAAGTAATATGGGAAAGTCCCATAGCACTAGAGCTGTACTGGACAATTCTTTCTTGTCAGTGTGTAGAGGAGAGTGCATGCTTACTTCGTTTATTGGCTTTATTTGGTGGCATAGTAGAAGAGATTCATGTCAATTCTTATCTTAGAGTATATAAAAACCACTTTTAAAGTTATGCTTGTTACTTGTCTCATTAGTGATGCTACTCTGGCTTTGATGTAAATTAACTGTTTTGAATCATGCACTTTTCTTTAGGTAGGGTAGAGATTTTTTTTCTTTATAGAGATGTGAAGAAAAAAGCATTTATGAAGTGCTGATAAAATAAAATTACATTTTTATATTACAGTATCTGAAATATAAATAATACACATTTTTGGTTTGCTAAAATAATAAGTCACAATTCCATGGCAGATCAGTTCACAACTATCCCATCTTTTTTTTTTTTTTTTTTTTTTTTGCGAGGAAACCTGAGACACTTAGGTCTGTCCTGCACCACTGTCAAGTGACAAGTGATCTTGGTTCAGGACAGACTGAAAACACTGTCTGGAGAGTCCTCTCCATTTGTGGGTTAGTTAATTGGTCTAATAATGCATGGATAAAAGTTGTCTTTGTGCTAATTTTGAGAGAGAGTATTAATTACTATGAAGTTAATAACAATTTTCCCATCCCCCCTGGTTGTAGTAGATAGTTTAGCATCAACACTGTATTTGATGATGTCTCTATATTGTCTAAGGTGGTGCACCTGGGAACTTATGTTGATGTAAGTGTACAACTTTGTAGGTGTTTAAGGTGGTGTACCTGATGTCACATGTTGTTGTACATGTACTAATTTGTAGGTACTTATGGTGATGCACCTGGTGACACATGTTGATGTACATGTACTAATTTATAGGTACTTATGGTGATGCACCTGGTGACACATGTTGATGTACATGTACTAATTTGTAGGTACTTATGGTGATGCACCTGGTGACACATGTTGATGTACATGTTCTAATTTGTAGGTACTTATGGTGATGCACCTGGTGACACATGTTGATGTACATGTACTAATTTGTAGGTACTTATGGTGATGCACCTGGTGACACATGTTGATGTACATGTACTAATTTGTAGGTACTTATGGTGATGCACCTGGTGACACATGTTGATGTACATGTACTAATTTGTAGGTACTTACGGTGATGCACCTGGTGACAGATGTTGATGTACTGTACCTGGTACTCTCTCATATTAATTCTCCAGCATTTCCTGCCTAGTATAATGAGAACCAAGACTTGTCTCACATAATGTATATAGAGTTGACTCTTTGTGGTAGTACCAGGGATACTGGTGAAGGACTCTTCACTCAGAACAACCTTCGATTTTCCTTGCATTAAACTTAATTGACTCTTAACTATTAAACTGTCCAAACAGATCTACGTTCACATGCGTAGTGCTCCAAAAGTAGATCTACGTTTTTTTTACATATTTTCAAATATAACAAAAAAAAATGTAGATCAAAGTTTTTTTTACACATTTTCAAATGTAAAAAAAAGAAAGGTCTATGTTTTTTTACATACTTTCAAATGTTGAAAAAACGTAGATCTACGTTTGGACAGTTTAAGGGTTAATGCTTCCCCATAAATATAATATTTGTAATATTTGTATTCTTTAGGTGCTGTATTACACTTGTGGGTTTAGTGCTTCCCAGTGATGATAATGTATAGAGGTGAACTTAAATTAACATGGATATGTCTTTAATAACTCATAAAACCTTACATGATAACAAGAAAGTGTTAGCAAAACACACTCCATTTTCCTTCGAAGAGTGGAACCTTGATGCTGGTGAAGGGCTCTTGATTCAAAGAATAAGAGTTGCTCTCCTTTTTCATTGATCAGATCTGTTTGTCACTTACCCAGGATTATAATACTTCATTAACAAATACAGCCTCCCCTCACTTAGCGACATTCTCGTTTACCGACAGCTTGGACTTAGGACGGTCTCTCTGACCAGTATGCATACTTAAATATTAGAACTGATTTCCTCTATTCTGTTTATTACAATATGCAGTCACTACTGTATAAACATTTAAAAAATACCAGAAATGCTATAAATTGTGCAAAGGTGACACTAAAACAATATCAAAGATGCTGAGGTCAGTGGTCAAGAGAGGTCATTCTGTCCTAAGGTGTCTGGGGATTAGTGTGGGGTGTTACTGAGCACCATGGTTTGAAGGAAATTCTACTTCTTCAGGTGGAAAATAGGAGGCTGAAACTTCACATACATGGGTTTGGGAGTGAGTGAGAGATGGTTGGATCTGGTAAGGAGGAAAAGGTTACCAGTAGTGAGTTGGAGAGTGGCAGCCGCTTTAAATGGCAAGTGGTTCAGAATTCGGGAAGAAGCGTCAAAATAAGGAAGGCTAATAAAGATGATTTGGGGTAGGAAATCGATTCTCTGTTCTCCAGGACTAGTGTACTTCAGTGGTTAGTGAGGTTAAAGGTACCACTGACTCCCCTGCTATTCAAGGTAAGAACATTCTGGTTGTGGGAGACTTCCAGGTATGATATATGGACTGTGCTTTTTGTAACACAAATAGGAAGGCGAGACAGTGTGTGTTTCCCAGGAGCTGGAGTTAGTGACATAGTCAACAGGTTGGGTAATATTATGTCAGGTAATGGGAACAAGTCCATTTTCTGTCTTAGTGCTGGTGGAAATGACATTGGGAAGGGCAGGAGACAGGAGCTGCTGGGTAAGTACAAGTCTGCCATAAATGTAGTCAGGTCCCAATCATATGTAGCATTTTGCCTAGAAAGGGAGTAGACAATGAATGGATGTCTAGGGCAATTGGTATAAATTGCTGGCTAGACAGGTACTGCAACGAACTTGCAATCCCATTCATTGATAACTGGGGCAAATTCTATGGCAAATGTGATATGTATGCAAGGGATGGGGTAAATCTCTCTGGGACTGGAGTGGTTGCATTAGCCAACTCAATTGAGGGGGATATTGCTGACTTGTCTAGGACTTTAAACGGATAGATTATAGAGGTACTGGTGTGTGGGAAACAATCAGACTGCAGTACTAGAGTTGATAACAGTAGATATTACTAGGATATCTCAGGGATATGTTTAAAAGACAATATTCAAAATAAAGTTGCTAGTAAAGGCAAAGCAACTGATCAACAAGCAGAGACAGTAGAGGGCAGCAAGTGACTAGGTCCCTTAAGGTTTATTATACTAATAGTAGGAATCTAAGAAATAAGATAGATGAGCTAAGATTACTTTCAAGTGCAGGTAATATAGATATTATTGCTATAACAGAGACCTGGTTCAACCTGAAAGATAGAGAAATGCCTTCTGAATGCAACATACTGGGCTATAAACTATTCCATACTGATAGGGTCAACAGGAAGGGTGGTGGGGTGGCAATGTATGTCAGAGATAATATAAAGTGTTGTATTAGACAAAATATAAGATTAGAAACATCGGACACAATCTGTTTGGCTACAGTTTCTCAAGGACCATGAAAAATTCATTTTGGGTGTGATTTATAGGCCCCCAAACCTTGATAGGGAGTGCAGTAAGTTGCTATGGGACAAAATTCATAAGGCATCTAGATATGAAAATGTTGTGGTACTGGGAGATTTTAACTTAAGACTAATTGATTGGAACAACATGACAGGAAATCTTGAGTCTAGTGACTTTCTTGATATGGTTCAGGATTACTTTTTAAAACAGTGACAGAACCAGCTAGAGGAAACAACCTGCTTGACTTTGTTCTTGCAACAAAGAATCACTAATAAAGTTGGTAGAATTACCAACAATATGTAAAGTAAAAGGACACAAGTGCAACTGTGACATTTTAACTGTGGCAATGTTTTGCTCTCCAGGAGCTTTGTCAAGCGGTTACCGCTTGACAAAGCTCCTGGAGAGCAAAACGTTGCCACAATAAAAATGTCACATTAGTGGCACTTGTGTCCTTTTACTTTACAAAGAATCACTAATAATATTGAGATTAATGATGAGTATGGGGAAAGCTATCACAAATCATTTAGTGTCAATATATCATGGAATTACCCAAATAACTGCAATCAAGTCTCTGTCCCAGACTTCTGCTTGGCCGATTTCATGGGACAGAGCATAGTTCTAGCTGCCCAGACAACTTATGTTCCAAGTAGGGAAATTAGATCTAACAAAAATGATCCCAAATGGATAAACAGTAGATTAAAACATCACATTGATCAAGAGAGAGGCATATATAGGTGTATCAAAAGAGGGCATGGGCAGTTAAGAAATCAGTATACGTATTCAATTAAAGAGAAATAAAAAAGGAATAAGAAAAACAAAAAAGGATTATGAGGCTAAAGTCGCAAGGGATTCGAAGACTAACCCAAAGGGGTTCTTTCAGGCATACAGAAATAAGATTAGGGACAAGATAGGCCCACTTGAAAGTAACTCAGGTCGGATCACTGACAGTAATAAGGAAATATGTGAAATTTTCAACATTTACTTCCTCTGTTTTTACTCAGGAAGATACTAGCGAAATAACAGAAATAATAAATTATGTAGAGCAGGACGATAATAAACTATGCACGATTGGGGTAACTAAGTGACATGGTCCTCAGACAAATAGAGAAATTAAAATGTAACAAATCCCCAGGCCCTGATGAACTGTTTGCAAGGGTTTTAGAGGAATGTAAAGAGGAACATAGTAAGCCTTTGGCTAATATTTTCAACATATCACTACAAACTGGCATAGTGACAGACAAGTGGAAAATGGGAAATGTAATGCCTATTTACAAAGGAGACAGGTCCTTAGCTTCGAACTGTAGACCAATAAGCCTTACCTCCATACTGGGAAAATTTATGGGATCAATTGCCGAGGCAGTTCGTAGCCATCATGAAAGGCATTAATTAATGAATCTCAACATGGTTTTACAAAGGGGTGTTCCTGCCTTATGAATTTACTAACTTTTTTCTCTAAGGTATTTGAGGAGGTAGATCATGGTAATGAATATGATTGTGTATATGGACTTAAGTAAGGCTTTCAATAGAGTTTCACATCAGAGGCTATTGAGGAAACTTAGGCGCACAGAATAGGAGGAGAAATTTTTTCCTGGGTAGAGGTGTAGTTGACAAATAAGCAGCAGAGAGTTTGCATAAATGGGGAGAAATGAGAGTGGGGGCATGTCACAAGCGGTGTTCCACAAGGGTCAGTGTTGGTTCCTTTGTTGTTCACAATTTACATAAACGACATAGATGAGGGAATAAATACCGACATAAGCAAATTTGCTGATAACACCAAAATAGGCCATCCAGTTCATTCTAATGAGGACAGAGTACTCCAAGAAGATTTGAATAGACTGATGTAGTGGTCGGAGAAGTGGCAGATGCAGTTTAATATAGACAAATGCAAAGTTCTAAATGTTGGACAGGAAAAAAACCATGCCACATATAAACTAAATAATGTACTGATTGCAAATATGATTTAGGAGTTCTGGTTAGCTGTAATCTAAAACCAAGACAACAGTGCATAGGTGTTTGCAATAAAGTGAACAGAATCCTTGGCTTCATATCAAGAAGCATAACTAATAGATGTCCTCAGGTTGTTCTTCAGCTCTGTATATCTTTGGTTAGGACTCATTTAGATTATGCTGCACAGTTTTGGCCACCGTATTACAGAATGGATATACAGTGGACCTCGACTAACGATGTCATTGGGTAACGATGAAATCAGGTAACAATGCGTTTTTGCATAAAAATATTGGCTCGGCCAACTATGAAAAACTCGGGTAAGGACATTCATCCCAAACGCGTCCACCTGTCCATCTGGCCTGAGCACCTCAGCTGGCCTGCCTTCAGCAAGTGCACCATTCTTTACAAGCCAGGGCGGACAGTTCCACGCATGCATTTAATACATTTTGTATTATTCCATTGTTTTTAGTGCTTGTAACTGCTAAATAAGCCACCATGGGCCCAAAGCAAGCTTCTAGTGCCAACACTGTGGTAAAAAAGGGTGAGAAATACTATCATACCACAGTCAGCTGCTGCTGCACCACCATCAGCTGCTGCTGCACCACCGTCAGCTGTTGCTGCACCACCATCAGCTGCTGCTGCACCACGGTCAGCTGCTGCTGCACCACTGTCAACTGCTGCTGTACCACGGTCAGCTGCTGCTGCACCACTGTCAACTGCTGCTGTACCATGGTCAGCTGTTTCTGCACCACTATCAGCTGTTGCTGCACCACTGTCAGCTGCTGCTGCACCACCATCAGCTGCTGCTGTACCACGGTCAGCTGCTGCTGCACCACCATCAGCTGTTGCTGCACCACCGTCAGCTGCTGCTGTCTCACCGTCAGCTGCTGCTGTCTCACCGTCAGCTGCTGCTGTCCCACCATCAGCTGCTGCTGTACCGTGGTCAGCTGTTGCTGCACCACCATCAGCTGCTGCTGCACATACACAAATAACCCGCACATAGAAGAGAGGAGCTTACGATAACGTTTCGGTCTGACTTGGACCATTTACAAAGTCACACTAACCAGAAGTGGAGCAGGACAGCTATATATAGGCAGGAAGAGGTAGTGGTGGTAGTAGTAGTAGTAGTAGTAGTAGTGGTAGTGGTAGTAGTGGGGAATTAAGGAGGAGGAGCCAGTCAAATACAAAGAAAGGGGAGCACTGCAAGGGAACTAGGTGCCCACAGAGGGAGAGCAAGAGCACAGAGGTGGGGGAAGGGGAGGTGATGAAATAAATAATGAAGGAACAGAAACACACAACAGAAGAAAGACAGACAAAAAAGGAAAGAGGAAAGGGGAAAAGGGAGAAGAAAAAATAAGGAATCAGGTTAATTCACGGGTGTTTTGAAGTTTGGAGCATTTTACAGTGTAGTGGGAGAGGAAGGCATCTACAGAGACGAAGCCAGGACTAAGATTCATACAAGGAAAGTTGTGTATTAGAGAGGATTCAACTAGACGGTGACTGTTAGAGTTGGAAGTAGGGAAGACAGTTTTAGCGGAAGACCAGTCATTAGGATGGCTGTGATCTCTTGACGTGACAGAACAGAGCATTGTTAGTGTCGGCAAGCCTAACACTATTTTTGTGCTACCTAAGTCTGTCAGAAAGAGATCGGCCAGTTTCTCCAAAGTATTGAAGAGGACAGGAGGAGCAAGAAATAGAGTAGACACCAGGAGCATCTGTAGAGGGAGGAGAGGTATGAACGAGATTAGTGCGAAGAGTGTTAGTCTGGCGGAAAGTAAGCTTGATGTTTAAGGGACGGAGAGAATTGTTGAGATTAGAAAGATTGGAAATGTAGGGAAGGCAGAGGACAGAAGAGTTCCCAGGAGTAGAGAGTTTGGGAGAGAAGAAATTACGTTTAGCACATGAGAAGGCAGAGTCTATGAAATGGGAAGGGTAGCCAAGACGGGAAAACGAGTTATGAAGAGTGGAAATTTCTGCTGGAAGGAACTGAGGATCACAGATGCGGAGGGCACGGAGAAAGAGGGAGATAAGAACACTTTTCTTGACAGGGGAAGCATGATAGGAAAAGTAGTGAATGTACATGCCACTGCATAGTTTTTTTTTTCTCTCTCTGCTGCACCACTGTCAGCTGCTGCTGCACCACTGTCAGCTGCTGCTGCACCACCATCAGCTGCTGCTGTACCATGGTCAGCTGCTGCTGCTGCACCACCGTCAGCTGTTTCTGTACCACTGTCAGCTGCTGCTGCACCACCGTCAGCTGTACTACTCGAAGATGTGGAGAGAGTGTTGTTGGTGTGACTTAACGAGAAACAATTACCGAGAAACAATTAACCCCAGAGAGTTAGCCACCCAGGATAACCCAAGAAAGTCAGGGCATCATCGAGGACTGTCTAACTTATTTCCATTGGGGTCCTTAATCTTGTCCCCCAGGATGCGCCCCACACCAGTCAACTAACACCCAAGTGAACAGGAAAAAAATGCCTGGAACTAGTGCTCATATTGGTGAATTTAAGGCCAGCAAAGGTTGGTTTGAGAGATTTAACCCTTTCAGGGTTTCAGCCGTACTAGTACGGCTTACGCACCAGTGTCCATGACGTACTAGTATGCATAAATTCTAGCGCCTTCAAATCTAGTGAGATAAAGCTGGTAGGCCTACATATGAAAGAATGGGTCTATGTGGTCAGTGTGCGCAGTATAAAAAATCCTGCAGCACACAGTGCGTAATGAGAAAAAAAAAAGTGTGTGTTTTTGGATTAAAACAGCGACTTTGCACTATATTTTCGTATGGTATTTATTGTTGTATTCTAGTTTTCCTGGTCTCATTGTATAGAATGGAAGACATATTACAGAAATTGAGATGATTTTGACTGGTTTTACAATGAAAAGTACCTTGAAATTGAGCTCAAAGTAGCAGAAATGTTCGATTTTTACCAAAGTTCAAAAGTAAACAAATCATGCTAAGCATCCGATACACTTCAACTGGTGAGTCTAATATTCTTTTACAAGTGTGCCGATATTATTTATACCGTTTCTACACTAATGCAGTAGTCTGCATAAAAGTAAATCTTATTTTTTTTTTGTGAGAATAAAAATTCAAAGTGGAAAGCAAAAGAAATGTAAGAGGGGCCTAGCGACGTGACTTATGAACAGAGGAAATGTTATTTTAGTGCCAGGAATGTCTTTCTTGTTTATTCTGGACCCTATTTGGAAATTGGCATCTTTTGAAATTTGTGTGAAATTGGCAAAATTGCTAAATTCTGACCACTGTATTGGATAGTTGAAATCAGTAAATTGGTGGTTTCTTGTACTCATTAGATAGAAAAAATGGAGTTCTAGTGAAATAGTTATGATTTGTGTCGACTAGTACATTGGAATTGGCCGAAAATAGGGCTCAAAGTGGGCAAAATCGCCGATGAGTAAACATCATCGAGACCGCTAACTTCGCGAGAGCATAATTCCGAAAGTTTTCCATCAAATTTCATACTTTTGGTGTCATTATGATCAGGAAAAGATTATCTGCCTTTTCATAAGAATTTTTTTTTTTTTTTTTTTTTTTTTTTTTTTTTTTTTTGAAATTTGGGGTACCCTGAGAACAAGTCTCTGAGAGTGTCTGTGGACCCTGAAAGGGTTAAGAATTGTAGTGGCCTACACAGTGTGATAAGGCATGGTGAAGCTGAAAAATTCCAACCGCAACAAGTGTTCAATTGTGACGAAACAGGCCTGTCCTGGAAGAAAATGCCAAACAGGACCTACATTACTCAGGAGGAAAAGGCATTCCCAGGACACAAGCCTATGAAAGACAGGCTGACTCTCATGTTTTGTTGTAATGCTAGTGGGGATTGCAAAGTGAAGCCTTTACTCGTGTAAAGTCTCATCACTCATCAATACTCTTCAATAAAGGTTAGTGTCATTTTAGTATTTATGTATTTATTGTGCATGTCTCATTGTTTTCTTTGTAGGGAAATGTATATTTCATGTAAAAAAAATATTTTTAATACTTTTGACTGTCTGGAACGGATTAATTGGATTTCCATTATTTCTTGTGGGGAAAATTAATTCAGCTAAGGACAAGCTCTCTGGAACGGATTAAAATCGTTAGTCGAGGGTCCACTGTAAACGCACTGGGAAACATACAAAGGAGGATGACAAAGTTGATCTCATGTATCAGAAATCTTCCTTATGAGGATAGACTGAGGGCCCTGAGTCTGCACTCTTTAGAAAGGCGTAGAATTAGGGGTTGATATGATTGAGATGTATGAATGGAAAACAGGAATAAATAAACGGGATATGAATAGCATGCTAAAAATATCTAGCAAAGACAGGACTCCTAGCAATGGTTTCAAATTGGAAAAATTCAGATTCAGGAAGGATATAGGAAGCACTGGTTTGGTAATAGAGTTGTGGATGAGCGGAACAAATTTCTGAGTACCATCATAGAAGCTAAAACATTGTGTAGTTTTAAAAATAGGTTAGATAAGTGCATGAGCGGATATGGGTGGGTGTGAGTTGGACCTGACTAGCTTGTGCTAGTAGGTCTGATGCTATGCTCCTTAAGTGGATGTGACCTAAACGTGACTAGGTTGGGTCAGTGGCATAAACCTGTAGGAGACTTGGACCTGCTTTGCTTGGGCCAGTAGGCCTGCTGCAGTGTTTCTTCTTTCTTATGTTCTTAAACCTACTACCATTATACACGTAGTATGCTTCTCACTGAGAGATGAATCCGTTTACTGATGTGGTCTTAGGAACATAACCCTTGTCGTTAAGTGAGGAGAGGCTGTAGTAAATTTTTTGTGATTTTTTCCGTTTCTTGTGTGTTTCTAGACTTCTTTTTAACCCTTTGAGGGTGGGTCCCATAGTACTACGGCTTTGAAGCCTGGGCCAGTCCCATAGTTCAACGCTATGAGCTCAGGTCACTCACATAAACTGTGAGCAGGAAATTTGGGCCTAGCTATGAGAGAATGGGTCTGTGTGTTAAGTGTTCACCATATAAAAATATTCCTGCAGCAAGCAGTGCATAATGGGAAAAAACTGCGACCACGTTTCTGGTTTAAAACGGTGATTTGAGGTGCATTTTTGTATGGTTTTTATTGTTGTATTCTTGGTTTCTTGGTCTCCTATGATAGCATGGAAGATACATTACAGAAATAGAGATGATTTTGATTGGTGTCAGGACTGAAAGTAGCTTCAAATTGAGCTTAAATTAGTGGAAATGTTAAATTTTTGCCAGTATTCCAGGGTACACAAATTGCATCACTCGTCCAATACACATCCAGCTGGTTGGTCTCATACGTGTCCACAAATGCGCTGACATTATTAATGCAGTGGACCCTCCCTTTTTGTCGATCTCCATTATCGCCGATTTCTGCTTTCGCTGATTTTTTTCGTCAAAATATTGGTTCCGTTTTCATTGATTTCCTTTGTTTTCGTTGATGGTATGGAACCTGTTCAGTGCCTAGAGTGCACACAAAGCCACCTCCCACACGCATTCTCAGGCAGTGTTGTGTTGTTTCTCAGTGAGTGAACACATCCTGCGAGGTCATACGAAACATTTTGTAATATGTAATCCATTGTTTTTGGCACTTGTTTATTGTGTGTGACTGCTAAATAAACCACCATGGGCCCGAAGAAAGCTTCTAGTGCCAGCCCTTTGGTAAAGAATGTGAGAAACACAATACAGTTCAAGAAAAAGTTTGTGGAAAAATACAAAAGTGGTGGTGGTAGAGGATGGTAGTGATGGTGGTATAGGGTGGTAGTGGTTGTGATGGTGGTAGAGGGTGGTAGTGATGGTGGTAGAGTGTGGTAGTAATGGAGATTTGTGCGGTGTGGAGTAGGATGGAAAGGTTTGTCGCATTAAAAAACAAAGGAGGGAAATGACCCTGGATAAGGACTTGGTACCTAGAGTCCTTATGGAAGGGGATTTCCTTTCCAGAGAATAACCTACCTTCCCTCTCCCCTCCTCCCTGTCTTCCATACACCAAGAGTCTTCAATAAAGGTAAGTATCATGTTGAATGTTCATTCTTTTGTGCATGTAAATCTATCTTTAAGGTAAAAAAAAATTTTGCATTAATGCTTTTGGGGTGTCTGGAACGGATTAATTGGATTCACATTATTTCTTATGGGGAAAATGGTTTCAGTTGTTGCTGATTTCCGTTTTCGCTGGACTCTCTGGAACGAATTAAACACAAAAACCGAGGGTCCACTTTATAATTTTTACAGTAATGCAGTAGAGTGCATAACAGTTAATCCTTTATTGTTTGAGTGAAAATTAAAAAATGGAAAGCTAGCATAATATAAGAGGCCTGAGACCATGACTAATAAACACTGGGAATGTTTTAGTGCCAGGAATGTCTACATTATTTATTCTGGACCCTATTTTGAAATTGGCAAGTTTTTTAATTTTGTCTGAAATTGGCCAAAGTATCGATTTCTTATCATTTTATTGGGTAGTTGAAAAAGTTGATTGGGCAGTTTCTTGTACTCAATTGATAAAATAGAAGCAATACTAGTGAAATAGCTAAGAATTTGGTCAACTGAAATAATGTAATTGGCCTAAATTAGGAATCAAAGTGGGCAAAATCACCTACGCGTAAATGTCGCTGATGCACTAAAATTCATGATAGTGTAATTTTGTCAGTTTTCCATCAAATTTCATACTTTTTATTTTATTACCTTAAGAAAAAAATTCTCTGCCATTTCATAAGAAAAAACAACAATTTTATTTTTTTAAATTCTTGGACCCTGTGGACAAGGCCTGAATCCTGAAGGGGTTAATAAAGAGTGCCTTCCCGGCTTCTGGCCCTTCAGCATTCTTGTGAAAGCAAGTCATGTCCACTAGATAGCATTTTACTTGCATAACTTATGTTTTCCAAAATTTATATATGTACTGGAACTTATAAATTCTTAATTCTGTATAGTAAATGGTTTGAAGACACTGTTCATTGTGTTTATATCAGGAATCCTTAAAAATTCAGAAGATTATCCAGGTTAACCCTGAAGGTTAGTAACTGTAACTCAGTATCATACATGCTTTGTCACTTTGTAGGGTAGGGAACAGATTCCATACATCACGATCACTACCAGTTGTGTCGAAGGTACTGCTGGAGATGGATGGGGATATACAGGCTCTCTTTGTTTCTCTATGAAGCTCTCCTTTTTTTTTCCACTTTCCTCCCTACCCTGTTCTCCAGAAAGTTGGGGGGGGGGATATCTTCATCATGGACAGCCATATACATGATTTGCCTCCTCCAGGACTCTGTCTTCAACAGTACCCTAATGTATGACCCTGGCATGCCCATGGACCTTTCCATGAACCTGATACTTCCTTGGGGTAACACCTCATTGCCTGTCTCTGGCACCAGTGTTCTGGCTGGTCCTTTCGATGTCTCTGACCTTCACTTAACCTTGAACATTAGTCTGGCTCCCCCCCCCCCCAAACAGTGTTGATTTTTGGATTGGCACATGTCACAGGACGAATTGTCTTGAGCCCTCCATCCAAGGGACCTCAACCTGTAATGCATGATACTGACACCCTTACTAACAGTTGTCACTCCTATTCTTAAATAAGCTGCTTGAAAATCTCTCTCCTCTAATCTGTATTAGTAAAACACTCTTGAGGCATGTTGGACAAATTGTTGCCTTTCATGCTGTTGAGTGGAATGTGCATTGTCTCTGTGCAGAATGCTGTGCAAGCTCACAATCTCTCCCTTAAGTTTATTGCCGACACTCCTGTCACACTACATGGGCATTCTTCTTTTAATTCTAGCCTCTGTACTCCTCATTCCACATATCATAGTTTGACAGGTCTTTACATAATGTGACTCTGACATTGTGGAGCAACCTGAACTCTGAACCTACCAGTTCTCAAAGGTAAAGCTTATGTCCTTCCTGCTCAAGGTAGGCAATCTTAACCTTGCAATATTGCCAAAATAACCTTTGACTGCTGAGAGCTTCCAGTCTTTGTGTGTGTGTGTGTGTGTGGGGGGGGGGTAATATTTAGTGAAGGGATTCAGGGAAACCGGTTATTTTTATATAGCCAGACGTGAGTCCTGGAAATGGGAAGTACAATGCCTGCACTCTAAAGGAGGGGTTCAGGATATTGGCAGTTTAGAGGGATATGTTGTGTATCTTTATACATATATGCTTCTAAGCTGTTGTGTTCTGAGCACCTCTGCAAAAACAGTGATTATGTGTGAGTGAGGTGAAAGAGTTGAATGATGATGAAAGTATTTTCTTTTTGGGGATTTTCTTTCTTTTTGGGTTGCCCTGCCTCGGTGGGAGACGGCCGACTTGTTAAAATAAATAAATAAATAAATAAATAAATAAATAAATATATATATATATATATATATATATATATATATATATATATATATATATATATATATATATATATATATATATATATAATTTTTTTTTTTTTTTTTTTTTTTTTTTTTTCAACAAGTCGGCCGTCTCCCACCGAGGCAGGGTGACCCAAAAAAGAAAGAAAATCCCCAAAAAGAAAATACTTTCATCATCATTCAACACTTTCACCACACTCGCACATTATCACTGTTTTTGCAGAGGTGCTCAGAATACAACAGTCTAGAAGCATACACATATAAAGATACACAACATATCCCTCCAAACTGCCAATATCCCAAACCCCTCCTTTAAAGTGCAGGCATTGTACTTCCCATTTCCAGGACTCAAGTCCGACTATATGAAAATAACCGGTTTCCCTGAATCCCTTCACTAAATATTACCCTGCTCACACTCCAACAGATCGTCAGGTCCCAAGTACCATTCGTCTCCATTCACTCCTATCTAACACGCTCACGCACGCAGTGGACCCTCGACCAACGATATTAATCCATTCTTGAGAGCTCATCGTTAATCGAAATTATCGTTAGTCGAGTTAATTTTCCCCATAAGAAATAATGGAAATCAAATTAATCCGTGCAAGACACACAAAAGTATTGAAAAAAAATTTTTACCACATGAAATATTAATTTTAATACACACAAACTGAAGAAGACATGTACAATTACATGACACTTACCTTTATTGAAGATTTGGTGATGATTGATGGGATGGGAGGAGGGGAGACAGTGGATGGTGTTAGTGTTTAGAAGGGGAATCCCCTTCCATTAGGACTTTGTGTCAAGTCCTTTTCCGGGGTTACTTCCCTTCTTCTTTTAATGCCACTAGGACCAGCTTGAGAGTCACTGGACCTCTGTCGCACAACATATCTGTCCATAGAGGCCTGTACCTCCCGTTCCTTTATGACATTCCTAAAGTGTTTCACAACATTGTCAGTGTCACAATTAAACACTTGTTCAGGCTTCAATTCTTCACTGTCTATGTACTCCTTGAATTCCTGCACATATTTTTCAGCTGCTTTTTGGTCCAAACTGGCAGCCTCACCATGCCTTATCACACTATGTATGCCACTACGATTCTTAAATCTCTCAAACCAACCTTTGCTGGCCTTAAATTCACTCACATCACCACTAGTTGCAGGCATTTTTCTAATTAAATCCTCGTGCAGCTTCCTAGCCTTTTCACATATGATTGCTTGAGAGATGCTATCTCCTGCTATCTGTTTTTTGTTTATCCACACCAATAACGGTCTCTCAACATCTTCTATCACTTGCGATCTCAATTTCGAAAACATAGTTGCACCTTTGGCAAGAACAGCTTCCTTGATTGCCGATTTCTTGGCCACAATAGTAGTGATGGTTGATTGGGGTTTTGTGTACAACCTGGCCAGCTCGGAGGCACACACTCCACTTTCATACTTAGCAATGATCTCTTTCTTCATATCCATAGTAATTCTCACCCTTTTTGCTGTAGGGTTGGCACTAGAAGCTTTCTTGGGGCCCATGGTGACTTATTTTGCAGGTGCAATTACTAAAAACACTGATAATACGAAATGTTCCGATTGTATGTTTGGATGGGACCGCGGTGGCTGGCTGGCTTGTAAACACTGGCCACAAGTGGACGCATCTCAGACGGAACGAATCGTGTTGGTCGAGTTTTTTAGTGCTAGTCAAGGCAAAATTTTTGCGTTAAAATGTATCGCTAGTCGGATTTAACGTTAGACGATGCCATCGTTGGTCGAGGGTCCACTGTATGTATATATATATACAGTGGACCCCCGCATACCGTTGGCCTTACATAACGTTAAATCCGCATGCCGATACATTTTATCGCTAAGATTTTGCCTCGCATGCCGCTAAAAAACCCGCTCAACGCTGTTCGTCCGAGACGCGTCTAATGTGCGGCCTGAGCCAGCCTCACATGTTCCACCGGTGGCATTGTTTACCAGCCAGCCTCCGCGGTAACATCCAAGCATACAATCGAAACATTTCGTATTATTACAGTGTTTTTGGTGATTTTATCTGCAAAATAAGTGACCATGGGCCCCAAGAAAGCTTCTAGTGCCAACCGTACAGCAATAAGGGTGAGAATTACTATAGAGATGAAGAAAGAGATCATTGATAAGTATGAAAGTGGAGTGCGTGTCTCCGAGCTGGCCAGGTTGTATAATAAACCCCAATCAACCATCGCTACTATTGTGGGCAACAAAACGGCAATCAAGGAAGCTGTTCTTGCCAAAGGTTCAACTGTGTTTTCGAAACAGAGATCGCAAGTGATGGAAGATGTTGAGAGACTCTTATTGGTATGGATAAATGAAAAACAGATAGCAGGAGATAGCATCTCTCAAGTGATCATAAGTGAAAAGGCTAGGAAGTTGCATGAGGATTTAATTAAAAAAATGCCTGCAACTAGTGATGATGTGAGTGAATTTAAGGCCAGCAAAGGTTGGTTTGAGAGATTTAAGAAGTGTAGTGGCATACATAGTGTGATAAGGCATGGTGAGGCTGCCAGTTTGGACCACAAAGCAGCTGAAAAATATGTGCAGGAATTCAAGGAGTACATAGACAGTGAAGGACTGAAACCTGAACAAGTGTTTAATTGTGATGAAACAGGCCTGTTTTGGAAGAAAATGCCAAGCAGGACCTACATTACTCAGGAGGAAAAGGCACTCCCAGGACATAAGCCTATGAAAGACAGGCTTACTCTGTTGATGTGTTCCAATGCTAGTGGTGATTGCAAAGTGAAGCCTTTATTAGTGTATCACTCAGAAACTCCCAGAGCGTTCAGGCAAAAGAATATCCTCAAGGCTAATTTGTGTGTGCTGTGGAGGGCAAACAGTAAGGCATGGGTCACTAGGGACTTTTTCTATGACTGGTTACACCATGCATTTGCCCCCAATGTGAAAGATTACCTAACTGAAAAGAAATTAGACCTTAAGTGCCTCCTGGTGTTAGACAATGCCCCTGGTCATCCTACAGACGTGGCAGAGCGACTTTATGGGGACATGAGCTTCATTAAGGTGAAGTTTTTGCCTCCTAATACCACTCCTCTCCTGCAGCCCATGGACCAGTAGGTTATTGCAAACTTCAAAAAACTGTACACAAATGCTCTGTTTGAAAGGTGCTTTGTAGTGACCTCAGAAACTCAATTGACTCTAAGAGAGTTTTGGAGAGAGCACTTTAATATCCTCAATTGTGTAAACCTTATAGGTAAGGCTTGGGAGGGAGTGACTAAGAGGACCTTGAACTCTGCTTGGAAGAAACTGTGGCCAGAATATGTAGACCAAAGGGATTTTGAAGGGTTTCAGGCTAACCCTGAGAGGAGTATGCCAGTTGAGGAATCCATTGTGGCATTGGGAAAGTCCTTGGGGTTGGAGGTTAGTGGGGATGATGTGGAAGAGTTGGTGGAGGAGGACAATGAAGAACTAACCACTGATGAGCTGCTAGATCAACTTCAACAGCAAGAGGCCAGACTTGAGGAAACTGGTTCGGAGGAGGGGAGAGAGAAATTGAAGAAGTTGCCTACTACAAAGATTAAGGAAATCTGTGCAGTGTGGCTGAAAGGGCAAATCTTTATGGATGAAAATGACCCTCACACAGCTATTGCAAGCCGTGCTGGTGACTATTACACTGACAATGTTGTGAAACACTTTAGGGAAGTCATAAAGGAACGAGAGGTACAGGCCACTATGGACAGATATGTTGTGCGACAGAAGTCCAGTGACTCTCAAGCTGGTCCTAGTGGCATTAAAAGAAGAAGGGAAGTAACCCCAGAAAAGGACTTGACACCTCAAGTCTTAATGGAAGGGGATTCCCCTTCTAAACACTAAGACTCTCTCCTCCTCCCATCCCATCAATCATCACCAGATCTTCAATAAAGGTAAAGGTCATATAATTGTGCATGCCTTTTTCAGTTTGTGTGTATTAAAATTAATATTTCATGTGGTAAAAATTTTTTTTTTCATACTTTGGGGTGTCTTGCATGGATTAATTTGATTTCCATTATTTCTTATGGGGAAAATTCATTCGCATAACGATAATTTCGCATAACAATGAGCTCTCAGGAACGGATTAATATCGTTATGCAGGGGTCCACTGTATATGTGTGTGTGTGTGTGTGTGTGTGTGTATAATCTATATCTATCTATCTATCTCTGGACAGCACTTACAAGTTTTTTTTTTTTTTTTTTTCCCCAACAAGTCGGCCGTCTCCCACCGAGGCAGGGTGACCCAAAAAAGAAAGAAAATCCCCAAAAAGAAAATACTTTCATCATCATTCAACACTTTCACCACACTCGCACATTATCACTGTTTTTGCAGAGGTGCTCAGAATACAACAGTTTAGAAGCATACACATATAAAGATACACAACATATCCCTCCAAACTGCCAATATCCCAATCCCCTCCTTTAAAGTGCAGGCATTGTACTTCCCATTTCCAGGACTCAAGTCCGACTATATGAAAATAACCGGTTTCCCTGAATCCCTTCACTAAATATTACCCTGCTCACACTCCAACAGATCGTCAGGTCCCAAGTATCATTCGTCTCCATTCACTCCTATCTAACACGCTCACGCACGCTTGCTGGAAATTAATTCCTATGCTTCAAGAGTGCAGAAATTGCTGGTGATTTGCCCACCCTGCTAAGTAGTGTAGGTATTTGGCAGAATGCCCAGTCTGTTAGGGTGCTGTCCATAACAATTTGTCTTTCAACTGGCCTCCCACTTCCCTTAACTTTGGAGAAGCTCATCCTACATACTCTTGCTGTTGCCTGGTTTTCTTACAGGAACAGAAAATCTGTTTTCTGAATGAAAAGGAGGACCCCCTCTTATTATATGGCTGTTTCTCACCTTTGGTGATAGGGAAGAGTCCCACAATTTACTTACTCTAGGGTTGCTCAACACCCTCAAGCCTTTGTTGTAACCTCTCTCATAGTCACCTGGTGTCCATCCTGTATGCAGTCTTTACCTCTGATGTTCTTACCTCATATCCTCCTCCTATCCTTACTCCTACATCTTTTGCCCCACAAGTTGCTTTATCCACACAGCCTTTTCTTGCTAAACCTTCATGTCTTGCATCGACATCTCCAAGGTTCAGAACATATCTGAAGTCCAGAGCTTCCTCAGAGCAGCCATCAGCACTCCTAACCAGTGTACTCTTCGGTGTTTAACTTTTTATACCTCTGAGTCTACTTCTTATCTTTTCCTATGTCAATAGCAGTTGTGGACGTCCATTTTTCCCCTTTATTGCTGCTACCTCTCCTGTCCCCCTCTGTGGTTTCTTCCTCCTGCACCATCTCCTTCACTATCTTGCTTCTTGAGGTTCAAGCAAGTTATTTCTTGCTAATTTACCGCTACTGCCACACATCGACTTTACAGACCATTCTAGGCCGTGGATACTGCCTGTCCTACTTACTGATGGTAGCTTTCTTAAAGTGAAATATAGGAAAATATGGCAGTAATCAGGAAGGACTCCGAGTATTACTCGTTTTCTCCTGTATGTGTGTGCTTAAAAGAATCTAGTTATGTTCCACTGTTGACCTCCCAATCTCCAGCTGTGTTTTATTACAGTCACTTGATCCTTTTCCCGATCAGACATTTAATCAGTGCATGCTTCATGTGCATGTTAATATGCCTTATTCTCAGCTTTTTGTTTGCACTCGGCTATATAATACTGTGGCATGCATCTATTTGGGCAAGTGGTACATGGGTGTATTCTATGTATCTCTCTTTCTTGCCTGTTATCTAGTCCTGATTTCAAGTTTCTGATTTCTTCCTTGCCTCCGCCACTCCTTTTGTTGGGTGATTTTAATTCTAATAATTTCCTTGGGGAGGTCTCAATGTGACTTGTGGAAACAAGTTGGAGGCTCTTCTCTTTCCCTCTGTGTTTTAAATGCCATCACACTTGTACTCTTTCTTGTATAGATCTTTCTATTTGGTCTTCTTCAATACCATAAGACTTTGATTGATCTGTGGTCCCCAATCTATATGACAGCAATCATTTCCCTGATCTTCTCATATATATACCCTATTCCCTCATTACTCCTATCTGCCACACCTCTTTTCTTGAGGGTCCTCCTTCATCCTCTTCAGATAAGTTTTTACAAATTTTTACATCCTCTGCTTTAACTGCAGCCTTGATTGCAATTCCCCAAATTTTGGGTAGACATTCTTGGAAATGTGCACCTAGGTGGTCTCCTGCTTGTAAAGTGTGATTGAAATGTGCTGCATGGAATTACTACATTACAATAGAACCACAGATTGACTCCTACATTTTAAGCAACTGAAGGCTGTTGCCCATTGTGCAATTAGAAAAGCAAAACGTACTTGTTAGCAAAAATGCTTCTACTGTCACTTCCACCACTACTGAGAGAACATTTTGGGAAAAAGTGCAGAAGTTGAGTGGCACATGCTCTCTGGACCCAGCTTCTGTTTGTATGGTTGCTGGTGTCAGTATTTGCAACACAAATTGGGTAACATTTGTGTATCTCAAGAGCTCCATCTTTTTCCCTTCTTTCCTCCAAAATTGCTAGGGATTCAACACCTTTTAGATTTTCCTTCTTGCAATTAGGAAACTTATAATGTGCTTTTCAAGCTGCGCAAGCTCGAGTCAACACTCTCCACTTGCCGTCCATCTGCACTTGAACCTGATGGCATTCATATCTATGCTTCATCACTTCTTACAGCACTTGTCATTGTCTATGTGATGGTAAATAGGAGGGGCATCTTTCATGCTTAGTAGATGGGGGCACGAGCTCCATGTCTTATGCTGAATAACCCACATGAGTTTACCGCTTAACATGAATTATTATATTATCGTCATCCTCTAACGGTTCTTCAAACTTGTTTGATTCTAAGGGGTTCTTCCTATTCAGTGGAAAATCACTGCTGTTCTACCTTTTCATAAGCCAGGTTCTTCGGGCCATAATGCCTCTATTATAAATCCATTACTCTTACTAGTGCAATGTTTGGTGTGGTATTTCGAAATTTATAATCTCTCTTCCCTTGTCAACTTGGATTTCGTAGAGGCTGATCCACTGTCACCTACTCCACTTAAATACCTATGTCTGTAATGCCTTTGCTAATAAACACTCGATTATTACTGTCTTTTTTGATCTTGAAAAAGTATATGACACTGTCTGGCATTACAAAATCTTGACCCAAGCTCATTCCTTAGATCTTTGGATGCAATCTGCCACTTTTTCTTAAGAATTTCTTGTCAGAGAGAAATTTTTGTGTCTGGGCAAATAATTTATTTATCCCTGACTTTCTCCAGGCTGAAGGTGTCCCTCAGGTTGTGTTCTTATCAAGCAGAAAATGAATGGTGTTATCAATGACCTTGCGGCCTCTCCTTCCATCCAATATTTGGTAGTCACTTTCTCGAGGATTTTGGTATTGCTTGTGCAGGTGCTGACTGTCATCTAGTAGCAGCCTCTCTAGAGTGCTATTGACCATATTTCTCATGGGTTTACATTTTCCATTACTAAAATGATCAAATTAAATTTTCAAGAGGCCTTGTTGTCTCTAATACCTCACTAGACTACCTGAATTGTTCTTGTATCCCTGAACAAGATATATTTAAATTTTTCTTAGTCTTCATTCCTCCTTAATCTTATCAAAAATTAGACTATGGCAACTAGCTGTATTCTGCAGCCTCCCCTATTCCTGTTTCTAAATTTGATCCCATTCATCATCACTGGTTACATTTGTATCTAGGAGCTTTTCAGTCTTCTCCACTTAAGAGCTCGTATGCATAGGCAAACATTGCAAGATCATCATGATGCCCAGTGTCTCCATTATTTTGTCTCTTCTCATGACCTTTGCAACCCTTTTACATATAGCTTGGTAACAGATGAATTGTCATCCCTATTTAATACACCTCTTAACTCTATTTACACTACACTCTGTTGACTTCCCTTAATTTACCTTTTCTTTATGTACATCCTGCATCTTTCTTTTCTCTCCTCCCTTGGAAAGTTCTAGTGATTTGTATTGGTTCTTCTCCACTTTCATGTGTAAAGACTGTTCCCTGCTATAGCTTCACTCTCACTATTTCTTAACCATTTCATTCTCATGCTGATGCTACTGTAGTTTACACTGAAAGTTCTAAGTCCTCTGAAGGTGTATAGTAAGCAGTAGTTTTTCCATACAGAATTGTCTTAGGTCATTTACTCGGCTCTATCAGTATTTTCACAGCTGAGTTGTATGCAGTTCTCGTAGGCATCATATACATGGCACCATTGCCCACCTCATCATTTGGAGTTTACAGAATCCTACAATGCATTGCAGACTGTCCAGAGATTTGATTTCCCTCATCCCATCGTTCTAGTAAATTTCTAGTTTACACACACATATCGTTTTCTGCTGGGTCCCTGGACACTATGTTCATATTAATGACCAGGCAGAGTCTCCTACTTGGTCACCAGTTTGTGAACTCCCATTTTTGTACAGGAGTCTTTCTTGGATTATTTTGCAATAATCTCTCAGCGTTGCAACCTTTGGCAACACCAGCGGTCTGATTGCCCCACAATTAATTGCTTTCTGTTAAATCATGTTTGGGTTTCTGGTTATCTTCGTACCACTATTGTAGTGTTTGGGAGACTAAACTCTCCTACCTACATGTTGGCCACACACCTTTCATGGATATCATGAAAAAATGCCCAGTACTACTCTGAGAATTGCCAGATTGTGTTGTCAGTTTGCCATCTCTTGATAGATTGTCCTGTTTATCAGCAGCCATGCAAAATTCACTTGTGATATCTCCACTGCCTTAATACACTTACTCTACCTGAGTTCCTCACTGAAAGTTCCACCTTTGATGCAGACTCTCTTTTTGTCTTTAAAACAAGCTAATTTATTACTCCAACTTTGATTATATTTCACCTTTACTTCTCTCCACTACCGCTACTGACCTCTACTAACTTTTACTCTTGCACACTCCTGACCCATACTTGTTCCTGACCTTTAACCCTTTCAGGGTTGGTGTAGTACTAGTACGGCTTGCACGCTAGGGTTGGTGCCATACTAGTACGCGTAAATTCTAGCGCCTTCAAATCTAGCGAGAGAAAGCTGGTAGGCCTTCATATGAAAGAATGGGTCTATGTGGTAAGTGTGCACAGTATAAAAAAAATCCTGCAGCACACAGTGCATAATGAAAAAAAAAAAAAACTCCTGCCATGTTTTTGGTTTAAAACAGTGACTTTGTAGTGTATTTTCATATGGTATTTATGGTTGTATTCTCATTTTCCTGGTCTCATTTTATAGAATGGAAGACATATTACAGAACTGAGATGATTGTGATTGGTTTCACAATGAAAAGTACCTTGAAATTGAGCTCAAAATAGCAGAAATGTTTGATTTTTGCTAATGTTCAAAAGTAAACAAATCATGCCACATGTTCAATACATGTCAATTGGTGAGTCTGATATTCTTTCACAAGTGCACTGATATTATTTATACCATTTCTACACTAATGCTGTAGTCTGCATAACAGTAAATCTTCTATTTTTTGTGAGAATAAAAATTCAAAGTGGAAAGCATAAGAAATGTAAGAGGGGCTTGGGGATGTGACTAATGAACAGAGGAAATGTTATTTTAGTGGCAGGAATGTCTGTTTTGTTTATTCTGGACCCTATTTGGAAATTGGCATCTTTTGAAATTTGTGTGAAATTAGTGAAATTGCCAATTTCTGACCACTTTATTGGATAGCTGAAATAGGTAAATGGGTGGTTTCTTGTACTCATTCGATAGAACAAATGGAGGTCTAGTGAAATAGTTATGATTATTGTCGACTGGTACATAGGAATTGGCCAAAAATAGAGCTCAAAGTGGACGAAATTGCCGATGTGTAAACATCGTTGAGACCGCTTACTTTGTGAGAGCATAATTCCATGAGTTTTCCATCAAATTTCATACTTTTGGTGTCCTTACGATCAGCAAAAGATTCTCTCTCATTTCATAAGAAAAAATAATAATAATTATTATTATTATTATTATTATTATTTTTTTTTTTTTTTTTTTTAAATTTTCAACCCTGAGAACAAGTTTAGGAGAGAGCCTCTCAACCCTGAAAGGGTTAAATATGCCTTCTTTAGCACACCCTACCCTGACCTTTTCGGGTTTAGTGCTTAGTTTGATTATATTATTTCAGTCACATTTTAATTGTGATTGATCTGTTGCACTTATTTAATTTCTCAATTCTTATCTTGTTTAGTCTTTCAAAAGGAATTGTTTGTTAGCTATCTTGCTTTTTCTGATGTGTTCTCTTCCCGGGTACCAAGTGGTGGGAAATGACACTTGTTGGTGCTTGTTATCCTTGACATTACCTGTCTTGATACATCATTAAATATGTGTTGGTACTGTGCCATGCTATTATATTCATCTGTACAATCATTAAATATTAAATATGGCTGCTGCTGATAAATTCACTTAGCTTGTTATATTATTGTAAGTACAGGAACAATATATACTGAGTGTATGGCATGTGAATTGTTGCCTTAATTCATGGAGGTACCTTGATGCAGGTGAAGGGCTCTTGATCCAAGGAATTTTTAGCATTTTAATTTCATTACAAGTGGCTTGTTTTAATAAATTGTTTGTTAAAATATTTCAAGTTATTCAAGTGATAAGATTGATAATAGTTCTTAAATGCTTGGTTATTTGGAAGTGAAGTATTGCATTAATGTGGGGGAGTACTTTGTGTTTATGCATGTGTGTGATAGTGGGGATGTGTGTAGTTTGTGTACTTAGCAGTTTGTGGTTGTAGGGATTCTAGCTCCTGGCCCCACCTCTCAACTTGCCACATTCACTTTTTCCTGGCCTTATGAGCCCTATAGTACCTGTTGTGAAAACTATATATGGATCCTGCCTCCACTTCAAGGTCATTCCACTTTCCAACTGCTCTGAGACTGAATACTTCCTGGCATCCCTGTGGCACATCTGTGTCTTCAGCTTCTAGCTGTGACCCCAAGAACTTGTTGCTGAACTCTCAAACATCCTGTCCCTGTCTGCTCTAGCAGTTTCCCTGAGTATTTTGTATGTTATCATAACTCATCTGGTTCTTCTGTCCTCCAGTGTTGTTTAGATTCAGTTCCATTAGTCTTTCCTTGTAGTTCAGGCCCCCCCCAGAACTCTCTCCTTGTAAACTCCAGGTTAGCTCTGGGATGAACCTAGTCACATACCCCCCACAGTTTTTCCAGTTTTTTAATATGCTTTTTTCAAATGTGGGTTCCATGCAGGTGTTGCATTCTTCAAGATGGACCTGACATATATTGTATAAAGGGTCTAGAATGACTGATGAGATTCCTGAAGGTTACTCTTAGATTTGCCAGATGAGCATTGGCTGCAGAGGTTATTTGGTTGATACAAGTCCCTGGTGAAATACTATACACTATGCTCACACCAGATCTTTCTCTCTGAATGAGACCTGCAGCCCATCCCCTGAGTTTATATTGTGTCCAGTCTTCCCTTCCAATCTTTCCTCAGTTTTCATAATATTGCATTTGTCAGCTCTTCTCCCTCCTTCAGTTGAATTACCTGACCTTTGATTATCCTCTTTCTTCTGATGTGACTGTGAAACTGTTTTGGTTTAGACTTGTGGGGGTTGGTGTGTAGGTAGAATTAATATTTTGTTTTTCTACTAATTTTATAAAGAGAATGTTAGTATGTGCTGTGCTGAATTATATTTTTCAAGATTATTTTTCTTTAAATTTTAATGGCAATTCGATATTCAGTTCTAATATAGACAGAATTTGTGAATCTTGCTATGGGTGGAACATGTCAGTGGAGAATATATAGTGAATGTGGTGCTTAGCTCAAAGTTTAAGATAAGGGAAAGTAATGCTGGGTGCAGTTTTGTTCTTGAGACAAATGGTACTTGAGAATTGATGAGATTACAAAGAATCACTATCCTTTCTTCCATCTGCTGCCATCATTATTGCAGTGACAAGGCTTCTTTTTCTCTTCCTCCTTACTTCCTTCTTCCCTTCCTTTATATATACATTTTCTGTGCTTCATACTTTCAGGAGATAGTAGTCTTCCTCTTGCAAAGCTTTGTAATGTACTTTGTGCCCTGTTATACACATTCTTTGTAACATTGTACTCTCTCTCTCTCTCACACATTCTCTGTAACCCATTTATTATGAATGCAGGTATCAGTTTCAAGGGCTGTTGTACCTGGATGTAACTAAAGTCTCCTGTGAAGAATCAGTCATAGGCATAGGCAATCTTGGGGGAGGGGGCAGTTTTTTTTTGACCTGTATATTCCTTTACCAAGATATGTACAGTATTTACAGAGTGAAATCAGCAGTATAACAATAATATGCCATAGAGCAAAGAGTCACTCAAGCTGGTCTTGTACACTTACACTCTCTTGTTTATTCTAAGGTGTAACACCTACTGTTGTCAGTGACTTTTTGCTCTCAGCTCATTTAACTTCATAATTACTCTACATATCTTGGTGAAAGAATATACAGGTAAAAAAAAACGTACCCTGTACTCCCCCTTGAGTTTTTTTTTTTTTTTACCTTCGACTATCTCGTCATTCTTGACTGGAGAGTAGTTAACAGCCAGGCACAACAACCCTTGAAATTGATGCTTGTGTTTGTAATGCCGTTTTGTATCGTGTTCACACAATCTCGTGCTGTATAAAATCCTATAATCTAATATTTTAACATTTATTAAAAGTTGCTGGATATTTTGATTGTAGTGAAACTGCAGTAAATTTCTTTACTTTTGTAATTGTATTGAATCTTCTTATTTAATGCCATTTTTACAACTGATAATTTAATAATCTTTAACTATGTTAAGTGTCTGTGCAAAGATTGCTCCATAATTATTTTGGAAATAAATTGTAATATCTTTTAATAAAATGAATGGAAGATACCAAGATAAAATCATTCTTAAATAAAATAAATAAGCAAATAGCTTGAATGTCTTTGTTAATTTACTTACCTTGGACATAACTTGCTCTTACATAAGTTCCTTGTCATGAAGTTTTCTCATCAACCTGATTGAAATCATTTTCATATATTAATTAGATTTTTACCTCTTACAAATACTAGATGTACATGTTTAATTTAGCCATTTTACCTTATCTCCTTCTTGAGATCTCTTAAAGGCATCTTTAAATTACTTTTCTACCAAACATCTGAGTACATTTCATGCCATATAAGAGCTCTGTTTTCACTCATTGCAGCTCTAACCCAAATCATTGAGCTTAACAAACACAGTATGCACTGGCTGTTTTTCTAAAAGTGTTAGACATGCTTTACAATGTTAGTCTAAATATTTTACCAGCTAATAATAATTTGAATTACATCGCTGACAGCAAGACTTGCTATATTTAAAGGTCTACTTTTTTTATGGGTATATATGCTTTACTGCCTCTCTTGAGCTTTTTTAAGATCATTCCTTTAGTTGCATATTTGACAACCATTCCCTACCCCTACCAAGGCAGGGTGACCTGAAGAAGAAAACCTGTTAGTTATCACTTGTTCCATAATTATATTCTCAGAGATACATTAGTATCACTGTTATGACTCAAATCTGCAACAACCTTTCCCAACCCAGCATACACACAGTACTTCCCACTTCTAAAGGAGTGTCTGGCTAAACAGTACCATGTTCACCTTCCATCAGTGCTAAATTTTCCAGAAACCACTTGCCTCCACTCTGACATACTTCCATGTGCCTGTTAGGTCCTTAATTCTCTGCTTCTGTAAACATCCTTCCTTGGACAGTCACTATTTCTTCTAGCCATCCCATCCATATATCCTCACTATTAACCTCTCGTGCTCCACTCTTCCATGGCATATTATCTCAGTTGCCCCCTCCTCCAGTTTAAATTATTTAAATTCCTTTCATACTCTTAGTTATTTTCTGCTCACTGGTACCCCTGGTTTGTTATGGAAATCTTGTTATATTTTTATCTTTCTTGATCATCTTCTCAGCTTGTATATAAGTGATATAGCATTGTATTTGAACCTTATTATCCTAGTTTTACTTTCGTATGTGAAGCAAGTGTACTTCTGTTACTTCCTGTGTACACCAGGTTCACTCACACTATCGTCATTTACACATGTATTACTAACACTACGTATTGAGTAAATTTTTCAGAGCATTTCTTGCACCCATTACTTAATATTTTTTTAGCAGTGTACTAGTTGCTTATTATTTTGAAAAAAAGTTTTTAATAATTTTTGCTTAATTTTCTGGTAAATCTTAAATGTTCGTGTTCCTCTCCTCTCTGAAACTTAAAAAAACAATAGTAGGTACCTGGTAGTTGTATAATTTGTTCTTGATGCTTTCATCAATGTAAAACCACTAGTTAACAAGTAGTGGATTTGTATCCTCCTGTATAGAAACTAATTTTGTTTAGATTCCCACTGTCTTAGCTAGTATCTTACGAGTAGCAGCCTGGTGAAGCAGCTGAATAGGCTCATGAATTAGCTGGGATCTTAACCCTTTGAGGGTTTTCGTCGTACTAGTACGTCTTACGCGTAGGGGTTTTTGACGTACTAGTACGCATAAATTCTAGCGGCCTCAAATCTCGCGCGAAAAGGCTGATAGGCCTAGGTGTGAGAGAATGGGTCTGCGTGGTCAGTGTGCGCGGTAGAAAAAAAATCTGGGACCCAGTGGTGCATTGTGGGAATGCCCTCTTAGTAAACAATGTCCACCATGCCTCGCGGTAAGAAGCTCCTCACTCCTCGGCGAATTGGGACACTTTTGTTCCCCAGTGACAGTTCTAATAGTGATGGAAGTGCCAGTGAAGATGAGTTTCGTGGTTTTAGTGAGGTTTTGACCGAAACTAATGACCATAATATCGGTAATAGTGAAGAAAACCCAGACGACCCTCAGCCTTCCACCTCTGGTGCTGGGCCCTCGTGTTCACGTTCAGTTGTTCCAGAACCCAAGAGGAAACTTCTATTTTCCCAAATCCCAGACTCAGATGAGAGCATGGGTGATGATAGTGATAGTGAATATGAACTACAAGCTCTTCAAACTAGTTCCAGTAGTGATAGTGAAGTGCAATATTCCCCAGTGAAGCGTCAGTATATACGACGATATATGCGCTCTGGAAGTGTGCCATATGCTATTCCAAGGGGAAGGAGTGTATCTCGGAGTACATCCCGTGGCTGTACAACAGGAACAGACAGTGAAAATGACGAAGATACTGTTGCAATTGGGATGGAAAATGTGCGTGGTGGTAGTGGTGCCGGCGGTGAGGCACCAGCAGTGGGCCATGCTGCCACCCACGCTGCCACCCACGCCGCTGCCTCAGCTGATCTAGAACAAAGGCCACCATCCCCCACTCCCCCACCACACCAGCCTCCACAACCACAACCTCCACAACCACAACCTCCACAACCACAACCACCTGTCATTGTCCAGTACCCACCAGCAGACCGCACCTGGGATTGGCAGGAAGCTGTCAATTTTGTTCCAAATCCCCACCAGTTTGATGGCAGCCAAAGTGGAATACGGCCATCTTGTACACTTGGGAACAATGCCACTGAACTGGAATGTTTCGAGTTATTCTTTGACGAACCACTGATGAAAAGTATTGTCATGGAAAGCAACACATACTACGAGTACACCATGGCAAACACAATACTTTCACCAAAATCACGTCTACACCAATGGAAGGAGGCAACTGTGGCTGAGCTGTATCTTTTCTTTGCCACAATAATGCTTGTGCCACATGTGTATAAGCACAAAGTGAAATCATACTGGTCAACAGACCCCCTGATTGCAACACCAGGTTTCAGTGATATAATGCCAGTGAATCGATTTGTGCTAATGTTACGTATGCTTCACTTCTCAGATAAAACCAGGCCTGACAGAACTGACAGGTTATATAAGATTAGGAATGTGTTTGTGTATCTGAAACAGAAATTCAGTACTCATTTTTATCCCTTCAGGAAGCTTGTAATTGACGAGTCTTTGATTCTGTTCAAAGGAAGACTCTCTTTCAAGCAGTACATACCAAGCAAGAGGAAACGCTTTGGTATAAAGTTGTTTGTGCTTTGTGATTGTTACAGTGGTCTGGTATTGGATATTATTGTGTACACTGGAAGTTATACATTGCAAAATACCAGGAAGTTATTGGGCATCTCAGGTGATGTGGTTCGAACAATGATAGAACCATACCTTGGTAAGGGGCATATATTATATACAGATAACTGGTACACAAGCCCCTCACTCAGTGATTTTTTGCGAGTGAACATGACAGATGTGTGTGGCACAGTGCGTGCAAATCGAAAACATATGCCCAGGTTTGATGCTGGCACTCGCAGAGGTGAGGTGCAGGCGTTTGCTGCCAATGACATCATGGCATTTCGGTGGCATGACAAACGAGATGTCACACTGTTGTCATCAATTCACCCTAATGAAATGGCAGACAGTGGCAGGCAGCATAGAGAGAGAAATGAACCCATTCTAAAACCTGCAGCTGTGATTGATTACACCTTCAACATGCGTTCAGTGGACAAATGTGACATGCAGATTGGGTTTGCTGATTGTGTTCGCAAGAGTTATAAGTGGTACATCAAACTGTTTTTCCATCTTCTGGACATTTCCATGCTCAATGCTTATAATATGTATAAGATGAGCACCAGAAACAAACCACAGTACGGCGAATTCTGTTTGTCTGTCATCAGACAAATAGTATTCAAGTACCAAGGAAATGCACCTGCAATTGACCGCCCACCAAATTATCAACAACTACCTGCTCGTCTGAAGCATGGTGATCACTTCCTGGTAAAACTGCCTGCTACTGCTTTGAAGAAAAAGGCTCAGAAGAGGTGTTACGTCTGTTCACATACAAAAAAACGCCCACGACAACGCAGAGACACTCGTTTTATGTGTGAGGAGTGCAAAACTCCACTGTGCATGACACCATGTTTCAAAGACTTCCACAGGCTGCAGAACTTCTAGAAACATGTCCTGTGACTGTATATGTGTATATAAAATATAGAAAAATAGTAATAAACAACATTTCATATTGTTTGTTTGTGTAAATATTTTCTGTAAACAAAATAATGACAACAGTGTTTACGCCCTTATTGTGTAGTATTGAAAAAGAAATAACTTACAAAATACTGATCATGTTGGCCTCAGAGGCCATAAAAGTTACTCAGAAAAAGAAAAATTGAAAAAAAATTGAAAATAGTACATAAAAAAGTAAATAGAAAAATACCGGGTGACGGCAGTCGGCGCTGTTACCAGATGATGTTCTATTTTGGCAAATTTCACACCTCCATATCTCGGTAAGTATTGACGTTAAAATTTTTTTGTTTAGCCTATAATGTTTAGAAAAAAATACTCTATTTTTTCATAAGAAAAAATAATTTTTTTTTTTTTTGAAATTTGGCCGACCCTGAGAACGAGTTTCGGAGAGGGCCTGTCGACCCTCAAAGGGTTAAGCATTACTCGTTGCTTTCCTATATTCCATATTCTACTGTAAATTTTTTTTTTTTTTTTTTACAAATGCATAACCTTGGTTATAGAAACCATGAAATTTATTAACAAAAAGGTAAATATTGTACCTAATTCTTAAAGGTAATACTGTATAGTATAAATGACAGAAGTGCTGGCCTGAAGATGATGCCAAGAATCTTGGATATCATACAGTAGTTATTTTACTGAACTGGCATTAATTGTTGGAACAATGACCTTTTCCATACTCGGAAATATCATATAATGAGTGTTAAATTAACATACTCTATTGACATCTTAATAGTTTTGAAAACTCAGCTAAATACAGTGGAACCTCGGTTTTCATATGCCCATGTTGGAGACAAATCTTGGAGAAAATTTCTCTATAAAATGTATTTTTTGTTAATATTTTTGGGTGTCTGGAACAGATTAATTAGTTTTGTTCCAGATACCCAAAAATATGAACAAAAAATACATTTTATAGAGAATTTTCTCCAAGATTTGTCTCCAACTAGGGCATACGAAAACCAAGGGTTCCACTGTATATAATACATGTACTGTATTGGGGAGGGTAATTCCTTCAAGAGAGGTGCCTTGATGTTTGCAAAGAGCTCTTCATCTAAGGAATTGGACTTGTGCTCCAATTTTTTGAATTGAGTCTGGATGCCTTCCATACCCCTAGGAGTTGTATGATTCCTACAGGTTTAGCAATCCCCTCATGAATGTAATAATAATAGTGGTGAGGCTAATGAAATACAATAACAGTGTATTTCTCTGCTGGTGTGTTACCTCATCCTCCTCTCATGCTGTAGTTTGTTACTACGTTTACATTAAGTGATGTGTGTGTGTGTGACATGGAGGCTTATACTGCTGGCAATTTGTATTCTGCCTACACTGTGGGTTGTAACTTCTCTCACGTTTATGAAAATATGTAGTGTATTCTGAGCATGAAGATCCTAGCTCATAAAAAATACTAATATGCAGTGATGTAACCTTGCTATTAATGTTATGCTCCTTCAAGATTGTGTCAACATGACATTGTGGATGGTGACTGAATAATACATAATAGTGTCACTTTGTGGATGGTGACTGAATATAACAACAGTGTCACATTTCAGTCCTTCATTTTGATGTACATTATTCATTGAAAAAGAGGAAGCTTGGGTAAATTTTTTTGTTCATAAATTATTTATTTGCTTGGCCAAAGCCTTGAGGTTCACTTTTAGCATGGCTGGGATTGTGTGGTTTTAAGTGAAATGCAATAACTTGTTAGAGCTGTGTTTGTGTTTGACCTAGCACCCTCCCTCTCCCTGTAGTCTCTCTTGGAAGGTTATTGCCACCTACTATTGTAACATAGCAAATGTAAGTGTTTCAGAATATTGAAAAACATTTCTATTGAGAAGTCCATTAGAAAAGAAAAAAAAAATCTCTACCCCTACCATTAAGTTTTCTTAGCTCTCTAAGGATAAACTATCAGATGTAACCTTTTGGTATCTTCTCAGTTGGTAAGTGAATATTCTGGGATTCTTAATTTCTCTGAAACATACTTCTCTCTTGTATTGCATTTTTAATCTCCGGTTTCTCTCACCTTTGTATGAGATGGCCAGTTTTGGTAAAACACATGTCTTTGTGTTTCTATACAGCACATTAATTGACTATTAATTATCATTTTTATCATAGTAGTTAATTGTTCACTATAATATTTAGTCTTTATAATTTAAGTATTTTATGTTGCATTTTTATTTTTGATGTAATAGAGTGGTAATTGTGCATTTTGCTTTAATTAAGTCTGCCAAGTATTACTTTCCTCACCTTAAGGAGGGCGTTCACATCTAGTTTTTTATATAATGTTACCCAGTGATTTCACTGAAAATTTCTCAACTGCATTATTGCCTTCTAGTCATGTTAAATGGAGTAATATTCCATTTCATTTGGAGCAATAGTTTTGTAACAAGTTTTTGCTTTTATTTTTATAATCTTGGTTTCATAACCAGTGTACATTTTATCGTGAAAGTCCAGCTACCCATAACTTGTACAGTTCCTTCCCAGTATTATAGTTTGCCCAATAGTAAAAAAAAAAGAATATACATGGTGTTCAATACCCACAGCACTACCAGATTTTAACTGAAAATTCACTAAATTAGAGAAATGGTTAACAGGATTTGGTTATAATATTAACAAAGATGGCAGGTTTTACTATGTACATAATGTTTATAACTTAGAGGCAGAGCGACCCTGAGAAGGTAAGACATTGACCTTCAGTCATGCCTTGCTTGGTGTGTTAGTTACTAGTTGTCAGAGATGCTTGTCCATAGACACTGGGCACCTCATGCACGTGTGAGTGCATTTGAGTGTGTGCACGTGTGCACAGACATTTGGATTCAAATGAACCTCCAAGCCCCAACATCCCCACCAACCATACACTAACCATATTGGTTATCTATTAAATGATTCACATTAGTAAGTAAGTAAGTTTATTCAGGTATACACAAATACAGTTACATAGAATTATCATACATAGCAGCATATGTGTAGAGAACCTAGGATAACCCAAAAAAGTCAGAGTGACTTATTTCCATTGGGGTCCATTAAACAGTGAGAGAGCCTTGATATTTTAAGTCCTGCTAGAGACCCCCTCTGTAGGTGAGTAATTTAGCTGTAGAGAGCAGTGATGGTAGAAGAAGCCAACTGTAATCTCCAGCAACCCCCTTCCCCCCCATTCCTCTCCAAATAAAAAATAATAGTGGAGTTTCAAGACAGATGCTCTAGAGCTGCCCATTTAACCACATTGCTACCTTAAGTCCTCTCCAATATATAAATTTTGGAGGTGCCCCTGGGAGAGCTGTTGAATATAAAGTCTAGCCAGGTGTCAGAGCTAATGAAGAAAGATAAAGAGAGATTATACATATGCTTGTATATATACTTGACATGATAGTTGTAGAGGCTTTAGCTTTACACTGTCTTGCTCACTGATCATCCTCAATGGTGTGTCTGATATTAAAGCAAAAGGTGTTTAACATAGTCTTGATATTTTATTAAAACTATGAAAATTTGAACTACTGTACTATATTAGTAATACTATTTAAAATACTACATTAGTAATCATAAGAGATGCTTTACTTCTCACTGCCACACATTGTTGCTGTACATCCCATTAACACCTCAGCATCACTGAAATTAATTGTGAAACTTATTTACGTATGTGACAGAAAACTGCATTATCACCTCCAGTTTGCATAAGGCTTTTATGCTGATACTGTTAATGTTTATAATCATTAGTTTTACAATACTGTTAAACATTGATGACAAAGAACGGAATCTTATGAAAGCCAGTGTTCATCTGTGTTGCAGTTGCTAAAGTCAGTGGTAACAGTATTATTATTAGTTTTGAAGCTAAGAGAAAAAAGTTAGAAATATAATGAAAACAAGTGTCAATTCTCGTTTGAAATAGTTACAGTATTAGTTTTTTATATTATATCTGTAATAATATTCACTCTTTATTAGTTACCAGGAGACAGGTGTACGTTCTTGCTCCTCAGACGAAGAATAGATTTTTTTTTGTCATGTGTAGCAGTGTTAGGCAAAAAAAAAAGTCACAGATTTTTCCAGACAAATAAATGAACGTCTTCCTTAAGATAGTCAGGAAATTTTAAATAAAAATTGAGGCATTATAATTATTGTACTTGAATGCTTAGAATTATTTAGATATGCTTTTGCCATTTTTAGTAGTGTAAATTCATGAATATGCAACTAGACAATAGATAAGTTTTTATTGTAATAGATGTTTGAAGTAGGTGCAGACTTATTTACCATGTAGTTCTGACCTATGATGACCCACAAGCTGAAGAAGAGGACAATTCCCTGACCATGCTGGATACACCACCAATATATGGAGGGGGGCACAACCGTCATCTGCCACCAGGGATACTGCCCACTGGTATGCCAACTGTTCAAGATGTTAAGCCAGCATTAGCTACTGAAGCAGAAAAGAAAGTAGAAGAGGAGAAACCACAACCACGTAAGCATGCAGCCTTACCACTAGCATTTGCTGCTTTTATGTCTGTGCTGACTTGTTGCAGCTAATGCAGTGGTTTAGCTTTGACTTTTATGTTGTGAAATTTTGGATATAGTTTTTGAAAGTTTTTAAATTTTAAATTGACAAAGTGTAGCATCAGTTATACCAAACAATGAAACAACAGATGAAAGAGATCTATATATTTTGATCTTATTCAGAGTCTTTAGCAGATGGGTCTGACTGATGTCAGACTACACACATCTGTGTACCTCTTTTATTTTTTTTAGATTTAATGTTTTTTTCAACTTTCCCATTGATAAATTTCAAGCTTTTCTTGAGTAATGTAATTCTTCGAGTACCATAAGACCCCTCACAGGTTATATACTATATAAAATTAGGTGTAGAGTACCTCATTTCTCTGGATTAGAGAGGACTGTATCATATTTACTGACATGTGAACTAATTGGCTACTTTGGGTCACAATTACTAAGGGGCTTCCAAGTTGTTAATTATTTGTTTCTAAACCCTTTATAAGTTGCACCCCCTACCTTTAACATTTGACAGTTTGTACTTGTTGAGCCACCAATATTTTTTGTGTATTATACAAGTTATTTCACTTCTGAAATCAAAGCATAATTTTTCAGATTCTTATATTATGTTGATTATTTATGAAAAATCATTTTAAATGACAACGTGCTCATAGCAGACCCTGACTGCTGCCAGTAGCTATTTTTTATGGCTGTGCCTTGTGGCAGCCTAGAAAAAGTTTCTAGTCAATATTTTAGATAAAATATATTTTTAAGGTTTAAAAAACTACATACTGTTTAGAGGTTATTTGTTATAAGGCAGGTTTGTTTGGTAGTGATGTTAAACCCTTCCCTAATTAAGAGAATGCACTGCCTTTTTTTTTTTACCTCTATGCATTTCAATAAAATGGTAGGAAATAAAATGCTCTAATTAGAAAAGGGGATTTTGCACCATAGAAAAATATTGATATTAGTGTTATAAGGTTTGAGTTATTACCATTCAGTTTTATAATATGGTTAAGAGTTTTATAAAATGGCAAGATATGTGGAATAAACACTTGTGGAGTGTTAGGGTATTTTATTGGGGACGTGTTACTCCACGTATGACTTCTTACTGAATACATGTAATAATAAAATATTCTAATATTACACGTCCATTTCACAATTTTATTTGATGATATAACTCTCGTAGACTGTATTGTTTTGTAATGTACTTGGCAGCTATATTTTATTTAGGAATTTTTTTTAGCTAAGACAGGATTAATAATTTTAATGGAAATGAAAAAGCATAGCATATAAATTGATTGTGCTCCTTGTTAATGAATCATCATTGTACACACCAGCACGTGAGTTGTCCGATGAGGAGAAGCAGATGTTGATGATGACTGAAGAATTTCACAGCTTCTTTGATCGTTCCACACGCATCTTGGAAAGAGCCCTGGCTGAAGATGCCAACATTTTTGTGGATTATTCACACGACTATGAAGAAGATGGTGAAGCGTATGTGTCCTTTTTTTAGTGTTAAGTAAAGAAAAACTTTGAATTTTGAATTTAACATTTAAAATAAATAAATTGTTTTTATACTAGTATCTTAAACTTAATGTATTGTTATCATATTTTAGAAATGAAAGTGGTGGGATCAAACTATCATTGAATCGTTGGTTCTATGATGAGAGGTGGTCTCGTAATCGATGTATCACCTGCATGGATTGGTCACCTCAGTATCCAGAACTTTTAGTGGCCAGGTAAGGAAAGTGTCAACAATGTGCAAATTTATGATGGGTTTACAGGTTTTCTGCTTAAAACAACTTCACATGAACATGGAGACGTGCTGAAGTATTTCTTCACAGACTATTTTATAGTATATTTTTTTGCCAGCATAGTAGTGTCACAACTAGTGCCCATGCTTGGTTTAAGAGTTAAAAGGCTACTTGTCTGCTGATAGCAAAAGTATAAATTGCAAATGTTTAATCCAGATAATTGTTTTCTCTTGTGGAACTGATAAAAAATGCAGTTACATAATGGAATGTTTGAGGTAGAATAGTGTCTGTACACTACATAATGTCTGAGGTAGAGTAGTGTCTGAGGTAGTGTCTGTACACTACATAATGAAATGTCTGAGGTAGTGTAAGATAATTTCTTTGAACTGTCACTAAGAAGAAGTGCTAAAGGAAGACTAAACTGGTTTTTCTTCATAAAGAACAGTAGAATACTGGATTGGTATGCTAGAGTAGCTTGTACTGGTATGTGCTACAGTCATGCCAAATATAAACTTGTGTGACAGGTTGAGACACAATGTAACTAATAAAAATAATTATACACAGACATATTTTAGGGTTTTTAAATTAAGTTGTAAAATTTTTAAGAATCCTGAAGACTTGAGACCATTTGTATCATTTGAACAATATCCTGTAGTTTTGAATGTTTATGGAGTGTTTTAACATGTATGTTTTGAATGTTGAAGTGTACAGTTTATGATAAGAAACAAGTTGACTAATACTTGACATGATGTTTGTCTTCCTCAGTTACAATAACAATGAAGATTCTCCACATGATCCTGATGGTGTTGCTCTGGTATGGAACACAAAGTTCAAGAAGGATACACCAGAATACATCTTTCATTGTCAGTCTCCTGTAATGTCTGCAACTTTTGCCAGGTAATACCCTGGTTGCAATACACACTTTTTTTGTATATAAACTTTCCATTCTAGAATTTTTAAGTGATTTCTGATGGTCTAATTATTGCTTTATTCTCCGGCCAGCATAGCTATGCAGTGTTGTCATCATTCATGTCATTATCCAAAATTTGCCAGTGCACTTAGTTTTATAATTTTTGAATGGATTGATTTTGAATTTTGGAGGGATTGTCATATTAAGTCTTTTTTTGGGGTTAAAGATTGAATGAAAATGATCCTTTGATTCTGTAACTTTTTTTTTTTTTTTTTTTTGTTTCCTTAGATGAACCAACCTTGTTAGATTCTGGCTCAGCTTACCTCTTCCTTCATGGGGGGGAGGGGGGTTGATGCCGGTGAAGCGTTCATGATCCAAGGAATACAGCCTGCCCTCTCCTTGGATCATGCCTGATTGCCACTTATTCTCCAAGCTTTCTCTGTTCTTTACAGGTTTATCATTTATCCAGTCTTTTAAGTCAAGAGTATAAACAGACATGGAAGTCACAGACTTGTTGATATTAATAAGGCAGATTTACTGTTACCTGGGTTATCTTTACTTTGTATGATAATTCCTTTATTCTCTGCAATATCATTTGGTTACACTTGTACATAGGTTCAAAATTGGTTTAAGTGTGTGCATAATTAGTGGATTGTTTTAAAGTGTAATGTGTTTTGTGTATAAAATAATTACTGTAAAATTAATCTAGATTCATTTAACTTTTTCATTACTTAAGCTTGTTTAACTAACCTTTTTGATACTAAGGTAAACTTAGTTACTTTTACTACCAGTTTGAGGCAGTAATGTTTATAATGGTAGGTTGGTAGACAGTAACCATCCAGGGAGGTACTGCCATCTTATCAGTTAAACATGAAATGGAAACCTGTTAAAAATCAACAGTCTTCACTCTGGCAGGATTGCCAATTTTTTTTTCCTTCCTGTCTCATGAAAACATAAGATGAGTGGTAAATCTTACAAATGTTTACTTGGCATTCAGTATACACATTCCTTGACTTTCCTATTGATTCTTATTAGCTCGAGGAGGCCTGGTCTGAGACTTTGCTGTGGGAAAGTTAATCCCCAGAATCACTGGAAGATAACTAAGATCTTGTTATGGCCTATAACTCTGGGATTGGGGTGTTTTTGTATGTGTGCATGAGGGACAGCAGACTCAGGCAAACAGTTACAAAAAACAGAGCTGTATTGGGTGGCTGAGAGAGCACACAGTGCTAGTTGAAGTAAGACAACACTATTAACACAATGGTAGTTTTATTACATCAGCTGGTATCCTCACCTCACTATATCACTGGTTATCACTATATCACTGTCTCAGTTACATATGACATATCACTATTTGTCACTGTCACATTCCACATGAGTCATCACTAGATATCAGTCAGTTATATACATCACATGACTAAACACTATATCTGTCACAGTTCCATACAGCACATTACTGTTGCTCCTGAGAGGTGGGGAGATGGGAGGGGTGGCTATCTTTCTCCCTTGTAACTGGTGCTGGGTATTTCCACTGGCTGTAGTCCCTATATCCAACCAGTCAAAGGACAGTCAACCACGACCAGTTATGATGACCAGGATTCCTTTATTCATTCTGGGGTGGGGGCAAGGTGCAAGTGTCCTTGCACTGACCTACTGGCTGCTTCACACGTTTTCCTGTCTGTCTGTTACTTGTTCTTTGGGGTCTAGCAGCCTTTCCTTTCTTTAAACAAGGCAGAAAGCTGCAGTTTAGTTTGATGATTTTCTGGCCCCCAAAGCAGCCAATTACTGTGATGAAGATTCCCTATGCCTGTCAAAAACAACCAGTTATGTTGGTAGATAATCAGTTGGTAAGCAGCAACTATTCAGGGATGTATTACTGTCCTGTCCAATGGGAGGATCAATTCTTTTTGCACTGACAGGATTGCTGATCTTTTCTTTGTTTCACAAATACATTAGATGACAGGTAAATTTCACAAGCATCTACTCATATTCAGTATACACATATCTTTACTTTCCTGTGTGTTAAAGTTCTTAATTTTGTAATATTTCCTTTCTAACCTAGATGGCCAAGTCTTAGCCCAGACTGTGGGGAAGATAATTCCCAGATCCACAGATAGCTACTATAATTAACAGGCACTGTATTGACTGAACAAGTCCTGTCCACACAGCTCATCACTGCCATGTAGTCAACAGTCGATCACACTAAGCTCAGATCTCCCATTGGTTAATAAACTTCTCTCATGCAGCCAATCATCATCATGTATTTAATGGTTTTCAGTACTTTTTTAAAGGCATTCCTGGCTTATAAATTGTTGAGTAGAACACTGTGCACCAGGCTTCATCACTTGAATACAGGTACTTAGGTATCTTTATTATTGTAATGTTTCACTTGTGCACCAGGCTTCATGGGAGGGCCACTAATGAAAGTAGGTCAGGTTAAACAGATGTCATTAATAAGAATAGGAGAAAACATCCCCATGGTGTTGTCGTGTCCAGCAAATATAAATGGCATTCAACAAATTCTCTTTGCAGCAACACTGGCATCTTGGAATGGAGTCTCTTTTCGAACTCTAGCAGTTTTTTTTAGCACAGCCTACTGCCAATGGTGGGTCTTGCTCACCTGTGACATCTTAAACTACTGCTACAGCTCACCTCTGTCTCTAGTATATAAATCTGGTCTCATGCCTCTGCTTTAGGCTAAGTGATTTACTACCTATTCAAGGCTGAGGGACTGATCATCTTGAAATTGCCTGCTGTTTAGGCAAAGCTTAATGGCAGTAAGGATAAGTATTGTATGGTTGTCTCGCTCAACAATTTGTTGCTAGCGCATACCATTTATGATAGGATGACTTGTAAATATCCACCCATATCACTTCTTACACATTACTTACACTGATTACTGGAAATTATGGTTGTATTGATATTTTCAGTAATGTGCAGAAGTTTTCTTGATCACAAGGTTGAAGATCCAAGTCTCAAATAGGATGGAATATAACTACACATGGAATTTTCTGTGCCCTGTGTTGGTCATTCTAGTATGTCACCAAAGACTACAGTTTTGATTTCAACAGGCAGGGTGGCCTGAAAGGAAAAATGAAAGTTTCTCCTTTTAAATTTAACAATATTTGTATACAGTAGTGGTAACTAGCCTCTTGCTCCCGGCATTTTAGTCTCCTCTTACGACACACATGGCTCATGGAGGAAGAATTTTGTTCCATTTACCCATGGAGATTAGAGGAAATGAACAAGAAGAAGAACTAGTAAGGAAACAGAAGAAAACCCAGAGGGGTGTGTTTATAAATATGCTTGTTTATGCATGTGCAGTGTGACCTAAGTGTAAGTAAAAGTAGCAAGACATACCTGAAATCTTGCATGTTTATGAGACAGAAAAAAGACACCAACAATCCTACCATCATGTAAAACAATTACAGGCTTCCGTTTCAGACTCACTTGGCAGGACTGTAGTACCTCCCTGGGCAGTTGCAAGACTATAGTTATTGTTGTTTATTATCTCTCAATTTAATCATTCTGACCGTAGTTTCTGCTTGCTTTCCTAATATTATGGCACAGTTGCATTACCATATTGAAGGTGTGAAAGATTTCCATATAAAAAGTTACTTTTCATTAAGAGATTATATTGAATAATTTTGACCTGTGGAGGCTTTCAATTTATACATCTTGTTAATCTTTGTGTAATTTGTCAAACATTTTTGTTAACAGGTTTCATCCAAACCTCATCATTGGAGGTACTTACTCAGGACAGATTGTTTTGTGGGACAACCGAAGTCAGAAGCGAACTCCAGTTCAGCGGAGCCCCCTCTCAGCATCGGCTCACACAGTAAAAAAAAAATTAACTTTTGTGTTTTTCCTGTAAAATATTTGTAATGTTTTTGTGTGTTCATAACATGTTTCTGTAGGTGCTACAATGCACATCTGCCAATGCTGTCTAACTTTAAATATTCAGATTGTAGAATTAAAAGACATTGTGAGGTTACAAAGATCATAATTCAGAGGGCTGAGTTGGTTTGGTCATTTAAAGAGGGTGGAGAGGGAAGGTGGTGATGGTGTATACAACTGTGGTGGATGTTAGGAGTGGTAGGGGTCGTCCCATGAACTGTTGAATGGAAGAGGTAAGAGAGGCTTTGAGTATTAGGGGGTTCAGCATCTAGCAGGAATGTGAGTGTTAGATTGGAGTGAATGGAGAGAAAGGATTTTTAATTGATATGTTAGATTGGAGTGAATGGAGAGAAAGGATTTTTAATTGACAGGCTGTTGAAGTGTGAGCAAGGTAACATTGATGAAGCTAACCAGGGTGAGCTGGTTTACTGGATTTGAGTCCTGGAGATGAGAAGGGTATTGCCTTCGTTCTGATGGAGGTGCAAGGTGTTGCAGTTAGGAAGGTTATCTGAATTGTGATGTCTACTTCTGGCAACCCAGCGATTGAGTGAATGATAGTGAATGTGTTTTCCTTTAGGGGTAACCCTACCTTGGTGGGGAAGAAATGGCCAGTAAGCTAATAAAAATATTAGCAGTAAATAAAATGGCATTTTGAGCTTTTAAGAAATATTTTTCTTCTTTTAGAATGGAGTTATTTACATTATATTCTTTTTATTATGCAGCATCCTGTGTACTGTATGAAGGTGGTGGGAACACAGAATGCTCACAACTTGATCAGTGTGAGCACTGATGGCAAAATGTGTTCGTGGTCCCTTGACATGCTCTCTCAACCCCAGGTTAGTATTTACTATTGTTGTGTCACCCTTATTGCTTTAACCCACTTTTTGTGAATATATTAATACAGGCTGTGGTTCGTATGTCAGTTTGCGTGCAGCCAGCAGTAACAGCCTGGTTGATCAGACCCTGATCCACCACAAGGCCTGGTCTCAGACCGAGCTGCGGAGGTGTTGACTCCTGAAACCCTCTCCAGGTAATGACTCACACATAATCACTGTCTTTGCAGAGGCACTCAGATATGACAGTGTAGACGTCCCTCCAAACTGCCAATATCCCTAACCCTCTCCTTTAAAGTGTAGGCATTGTACCTCCCACTCCCAGGACTCCAGTCCAGCAAACTGGTTTTCCTGGATCCCTTCACAAAGTATTACCCTGCTCAAACTGTTTTAAATTTCTTCTCTGATAAAAATTTAGCTTTTTGTACTCTACTAATTTTTTTTTTTTCAATAAACCGGCCATATCCCACCAAGGCAGGGTGGCCCAAAAAGAAAAACGAAAGTTTCTCTTTTTAACAATTTACCGGGCAGGACCGAGTATAGTCGGTCACGTGTTTAACCATTGTGGGATCTGATAGTGAGGTGCTGGCCAGACCCCTTATATAGCTTCCTTGGATGCTTTACTTTCATAGTTCCTTGATAATGTGAGTAGTCATGAAAGCGCTTGGAATTTCTCTATTCTTTCAGAGTGGTTGTTTTGCATTTATATATATATATATATATATATATTTTTTTTTTTTTTTTCAACAAGTCGGCCATCTCCCACCGAGGCAGGGTGACCCAAAAAAGAAAGAAAATCCCCAAAAAGAAAATACTTTCATCATCATTCAACACTTTCACCACACTCACACATTATCACTGTTTTTGCAGAGGTGCTCAGAATACAACAGTTTAGAAGCATATACGTATAAAGATACACAACATATCCCTCCAAACTTCCAATATCCCAAACCCCTCCTTTAAAGTGCAGGCATTGTACTTCCCATTTCCAGGACTCAAGTCCGACTATAAGAAAATAACCGGTTTCCCTGAATCCCTTCACTAAATATTACCCTGCTCACACTCCAACAGATCGTCAGGTCCCAAGTATCATTCGTCTCCATTCACTCCTATCTAACACGCTCATGCACGCTTGCTGGAAGTCCAAGCCCCTCGCCCACAAAACCTACTTTACCCCCTCTTTCCAACCCTTTCGAGGACGACCCCTACCCCTCTTTCCTTCCCCTATAGATTTATATGCTTTCCATGTCATTCTACTTTGATCCATTCTCTCTAAATGACCAAACCACCTCAACAACCCCTCTTCTGCCCTCTGACTAATGCTTTTATTAACTCCACACCTTCTCCTAATTTCCACACTCCGAATTTTCTGCATAATATTTACACCACACATTGCCCTTAGACAGGACATCTCCACTGCCTCCAACCGTCTCCTCGCTGCTGCATTTACCACCCAAGCTTCACATCCATATAAGAGTGTTGGTACTACTATACTTTCATACATTCCCTTCTTTGCCTCCATAGATAACGTTTTTTGACTCCACATATACCTCAACGCACCATTCACCTTTTTTCCCTCATCAATTCTATGGTTAACCTCATCCTTCATAAATCCATCCGCCGACACGTCAACTCCCAAGTATCTGAAAACAATCACTTCTTCCATACTCCTCCTCCCCAATTTGATATCCAATTTTTCTTTATCTAAATCATTTGATACCCTCATCACCTTACTCTTTTCTATGTTCACTTTCAACTTTCTACCTTTACACACATTCTCAAACTCATCCACTAACCTTTGCAATTTTTCTTTAGAATCTCCCATAAGCACAGTATCATCAGCAAAAAGTAACTGTGTCAATTCCCATTTTGAATTTGATTCCCCATAATTTAATCCCACCCCTCTCCCGAACACCCTAGCATTTACTTCTTTTACAACCCCATCTATAAATATATTAAACAACCATGGTGACATTACACATCCCTGTCTAAGACCTACTTTTACCGGGAAGTATTCTCCCTCTCTTCTACACACCCTAACCTGAGCCTCACTATGCTCATAAAAGCTCTTTACAGCATTTAGTAACTTACCACCTATTCCATAAACTTGCAACATCTGCCACATTGCTCCTCTATCCACTCTATCATATGCCTTTTCTAAATCCATAAATGAAATAAAAACTTCCCTACCTTTATCTAAATACTGTTCACATATATGCTTCAGTGTAAACACTTGATCTACACATCCCCTACCCACTCTGAAGCCTCCTTGCTCATCCGCAATTCTACATTCTGTCTTACCTCTAATTCTTTCAATTATAACTCTACCGTATACTTTTCCTGGTATACTCAGTGAACTTATTCCTCTATAATTTTTACAATCTCTTTTGTCCCCTTTCCCTTTATATAAAGGGACTATACATGCTCTCCGCCAATCCCTAGGTACCTTCCCCTTTTTCATACATTTATTAAACAAAAGTACCAACCACTCCAACACTATATCCCCCCCTGCTTTTAACATTTCTGTCATGATCCCATCAGTTCCAGCTGCTTTACCCCCTTTCATTCTACGTAATGCCTCACGTACCTCCACCACACTTACATTCTGCTCTTCTTCACTCCTAAAAGATGGTATACCTCCCTGGCCAGTGCATGAAATTACCGCCTCACTTTTTTCCTCAACATTTAAAAGTTCCTCAAAATATTCTCGCCATCTACCTAATACCTCCCTCTCCCCATCTACTAACTCCCCTACTCTGTTTTTAACGGACAAATCCATACTTTCCCTAGGCTTTCTTAACTTGTTTAACTCACTCCAAAATTTTTTCTTATTTTCATTAAAATTTCTTGACAGTGCCTCTCCCACTCTATCATCTGCTCTCCTTTTGCACTCTCTCACCACTCTCTTCACCTTTCTTTTACTCTCCATATACTCTGCTCTTCTTATAACACTTCTGCTTTGTAAAAACCTCTCGTAAGCTACCTTTTTCTCTTTTATCACACCCTTTACTTCATCATTCCACCAATCACTCCTCTTTCCTCCTGCCCCCACCCTCCTATAACCACAAACTTCTGCCCTACATTCTAATACTGCATTTTTAAAACTATTCCAACCCTCTTCAACCCTCCCACTACTCATCTTTGCACTAGCCCACCTTTCTGCCAATAGTCGCTTATATCTCGCCCGAACTTCCTCCTCCCTTAGTTTATACACTTTCACCTCCCTCTTACTTGTTGTTGCCACCTTCCTCTTTTCCCATCTACCTCTTATTCTAACTGTAGCTACAACTAAATAATGATCTGATATATGAGTTGCCCCTCTATAAACATGTACATCCTGGAGCCTACCCATCAACCTTTTATCCACCAATACATAATCTAACAAACTACTTTCATTACGTGCTACATCATACCTTGTATATTTATTTATCCTCTTTTTCATAAAATATGTATTACTTATTACCAAATTTCTTTCTACACATAGCTCAATTAAAGGCTCCCCATTTACATTTACCCCTGGCACCCCAAGTTTACCTACTACTCCCTCCATAACATTTTTACCCACTTTAGCATTGAAATCCCCAACCACCATTACTCTCACACTTGATTCAAAACTCCCCACGCATTCACTCAACATTTCCCAGAATCTCTCTCTCTCCTCTACACTTCTCTCTTCTCCAGGTGCATATACGCTTACTATAACCCACTTTTCACATCCAATCTTTATTTTACTCCACATAATCCTTGAATTTATGCATTTGTAGTCCCTCTTTTCCTGCCATAGCTTATCCTTCAACATTATTGCTACTCCTTCTTTAGCTCTAACTCTATTTGAAACCCCTGACCTAATCCCATTTATTCCTCTCCATTGAAACTCTCCCACCCCCTTCAGCTTTGTTTCACTTAAAGCTTTACCAGGACATCCAGTTTCTTCTCATTCATAACATCCACAATCATCTCTTTCTTATCATTTGCACAACATCCACGCACATCCAGACTTCCCACTTTGACAATTTTCTTCTTCTTATTCTTTTTAGTAATCTTTACAGGAAAAGGGGTTACTAGCCCATTGTTCCCGGCATTTTAGTTGACTTTTACAACACGCATGGCTTACGGAGGAAAGATTCTTATTCCACTTCCCCATGGATATAAAAGGAAAATTAATAAGACCAAGAACTATTAAGATAAAATCAAAGAAAACTCAGATGAGTGTGTATAAATAAATGTGTACATGTATGTATAGTGTGACCTAAGTGTAAGTAGAAGTAGCAAGACATGCCTGTAATCTTGCATATTTATGAGACAGACAAAAGACATCAGCAATCCTACCATCATGTAAAACAATCACAGGCTTTCGTTTTACACTCATTTGGCAGGACGGTAGCACCTCCCTGGGTGGTTGCTGTCTACCAACCTATATATATATATCTTTCTTTCAACACATCGGCCGTATCCCACCAAGGCAGGGTGGCCCAAAAGGAAAAACGAAAGTTTCTCCTTTTACATTTAGTAATATATACAGCAGAAGGGGTTACTAGCCCCTTGCTCCCGGCATTTTAGTCGCCTCTTACAACACGCATGGCTTACGGAGGAAGAATTCTGTTCCACTTCCCCATGGAGATAAGAGGAAATAAACAAGAACAAGAACTAGAAAGAAAATAGAAGAAAACCCAGAGGGGTGTGTATATATATGCTTGTACATGTATGTGTAGTGTGATCTAAGTGTAAGTAGTAGTAGCAAGACGTACCTGAAATCTTGCATGTTTATGAGACACAAAAATGGACACCAGCAATCCTACCTTCATGTAAAACAATTACAGGCTTTCGTTTTACACTCACTTGGCAGGACGATAGTATCTCCCTGGGCGGTTGCTTCTCTACCAACCTACTACCTAGGACTCTACTAAGTATATTTTTTTATTTTATTTTGTATATTAAAATCATATCTCTTAATGTTTGCTTTGATCTTGTTCTTTGTTCTTCCTGAGACAGGAGGGCTGTAGCTTTCTCCTTCATTCTGTATTGGTGCTCCATCAATGTAAATCTTTTCCATGCCTTTGCCCAAGTTACTGAATGCCCCACCTACATTTGAAAGCCTAGTTTAACTTGTTAACTGTCCAAATATTGATCTACATTTTTACTACTAGCACTCTGAATATTTTGAAAAAAAAAAAAAAAAAAAAAATTAAATATTCTGTGTAACAAGACAAAATAAAAAATTAGGGTCAGTACTTTCCGAGATATAAGGCTGTGAAGTTGGCACTGGATGCTCACCTGACAGCAACCTGGACTCCTGCTGCTTGTAGAAATGTTGCTGATATACAGTGGTGGGCACAGCTAACCGAAAAGTTAGATTCGCTAATTGCTAATCCGCTAACAAAAAAATTAGCTCCACTAAGACTAAATCGCTAATGAAAAATTAGTGGAAGCTAACGCTAAACGCTAACCACTACCTTTTTCAAATGAATTTAGATTCGGTTTAGTTTTTTGGTCTTTTACTTTTAGGATTTTTAGAACAGACCTGGAGAGCAAAAATTGAAAAAACTGAAAACCTGCACAGTACCACCACAGAAATTGTAAACATAAAGGTTTTAATGGGACAAGATTTCTCCAAAATAAGAAAGCTCTGATAAGTGAAATTTTGTTAATTTTTTATGCTAATGGAAAGAAGTGTTGTAAACACTACTCATGTAATAAAGTTGGTAGAATTACCGACAATATGTAAAGTAAAAGAACACAAGTGCAACTAATGTGACATTTTATTGTGGCAATGTTTCCCTCTCCAGGAGCTTTATCAAGCCATTACAAACAATACATGGACACAGAGGGTATATAAAGGCTCAGAGTAAGTAAGTAAGTTTATTCAGGTATACACAAATACAGTTACATAGAATTATCATACATAGCAGCATATGTGTAGAGAACCTAGGATAACCCAAAAAAGTCAGACAGAGTGACTTATTTCCATTGGGGTCCTTTTACCTTATTATAGTATAGTATTATAGTATATTATAGTATAGTATAGTATAGTGAGGTGCAATACTAGTGAGGTACCATTTCGATGCTCACTAGTAGTGGTAGTAGTAGTAGTGACAAAAGTAATACAATAGAGCAATTAATTCGTACATGAGTAAAAGGATATAAAAGCTATTACTTGGGTAACATAAAAATAGGTTGGACAAATATAGACTGGAAAGAGGCAGGTTGTTTCAGTGTTCACTCTCTGTAATGTGCTTTGTGTAGTATAACAGGAGAGACTATGTGATGGCAGGGTTTACTGTTTTCAGGAGGATTCTTGCTAAGACTTCGGAGATGGTGAAGCTGCCGTTGTTTTGTTTAATTGTATTCGAAACTGCGATCAGTGCTGATTCGAGGCACTTGTGTCTGCGGAAATTAGTTTCTTTGATCACTAATTGGGCGTCTCTGAATTTCATGAGATCATTTAGTGATCAAAGAAACTAATTTCCACAGACACAAGTGCCTCGAATCAGCACTGATCGCTGTTTCGAATACAATTAAACAAAACAACGGCAGCTTCACCATCTCCGAAGTCTTAGCAAGAATCCTCCTGAAAACAGTAAACCCTGCCATCACATAGTCTCTCCTGTTATACTACACAAAGCACATTACAGAGAGTGAACACTGAAACAACCTGCCTCTTTCCAGTCTATATTTGTCCAACCTATTTTTATGTTACCCAAGTAATAGCTTTTATATCCTTTTACTCATGTACAAATAAATTGCTCTATTGTATTACTTTTGTCGCTGCTGCTGCTGCTGCTGCTGCCGCCGCCGCCGCCGCCGCCGCCGCCGCTGCTGCTGCTGCTAGTGAGCATCGAAATGGTACCTCACTAGTATTGTACCTCACTCTGAGCCTTTATATACCCTCTGTGTCCATGTATTGTTTGTAATGGGTTGATAAAGCTCCTGGAGAGCGAAACGTTGCCTCAATAAAATGTCACATTAGTTGCACTTGTGTCCTTTTACTTTACAAACACTACTCATCTTTAATACTCGAGTATAAGTACCAGTGTTGTAAAGTAGCAAAGTAAAACTACTTTTGTTCTGTACACTGGACCCTTGTTTTTCATAATTAGTCCGTTCCAGAGAGTGTGAGTAATGGCAAAATTGATTTGCGAAACCATTTTCCCCGTAAGAAATAATGTAAATCCAATTAATCCGTTTCAGACACCCAAAAGTATTAACAAAAAATACATTTTATAGAGAATAACTATAGTTTTACATACAGAAAACAATGAAACATCAAGTATAAAACAATAATAACATCACATTTATCTTTATTGAAGAGTCTTGTTGGTGTATGAATAAAATATGTCATTATGTATTTTAGGAATTGTGGCGGTGGCAGAGGAGTTTGGAAACAGGACAAGATAGTCCTTCAATATGACAATAATATCAACTCTACGGTTTATTTATCTATCACAATTCATCTTATATGACATAGTATACAATATTAATAAGATAGAAACGTGACATATACTCTAGAATGAATAAAATATGTCATTACGTATGTGAGGAATGGTGGTGTGTTGTTGTTGTTGGGTTTATAAGGGCCCCTGAGAGCACAAGCTGTACATATTAGTGGTAAGGTGGCTGCAGCAGAAGCTACCACCACTATTCACACAAACAGTGTACGTAATTTATAAATAAGAAATATTTACACTTTAATTTAAAAATAAGAAATATTTACACTATAAATAAGAAATATTTACACTTACCTTGGAGGAGCTGGCAGAGGGCGACGTATGTTGTCAGTGGCCCATATACCTCAAACAACAATGAAAGAGATAAGTTTCGTGTCGTCATTTTTCTGTCTCTTAATCGCATAACTTACTTGCTACACTGTTAATGCTACACTTATCGCTGGCTGGCGTTATAGCCTTTATTGACTCGTGCTGCTTTAGTATCGTACATATTGTAGAATCACTGAAGAAGGCACATTCTCCCGTCCGGACGACTGATGATTGGCGAGTCAAACAACGATTCGCGAGTCAATATTTTGACAAAAAAGTTACAATTTGCAAAAATTACGAATGCCAATGCTTACGAAAAATGAGGGTCCACTGTACTTAACTTTTTTCAGTATTTACTTTTTAAAAAGTACTGAAATTGCTCACTACTTTCACTTAAGTACTGAAGTCTGTTGTTACTTCACTACAATCTGAAAGGTACTGTACTTCTAAACTGTCATAACTTGTAATACCTACAAAAATTAAGAAAATGTAAAAAAGCTATAGTAGTAGTTTAATAAATACTTATAACTCATAAATACCTTATAAGTTACTCCAGCTGTTTATGGCTGACCAAAATCATCCTGCCCAAGGTGCGGCGGGACATCAACGTCTTGCTGGGGTTCAGCATCTTGATCAAGCTTACAAAGGTGGGGGATTCCACTACATGCAGTGGTAGTATGTTGCAGACAGATAGGTACACAGACTGACAGACGCTAGTGACAGCATTGCTGTCCAGCTACCAACAATGTGTGAATTTTTTTTAGCAGACTCAAAGTTAGCAGAACTTTATTTAGTGGAAGCTAATTGGTCCCCTAACAGTTTCCAAAGTTAGCTGAAATGCTAAACAAAAAGTTAGTTCTGCTAATTAGTGGTTAGCAGATTAGTGGAACTGTGCCTACCACTGCCAGTATACCTACTACAGGTAGCCTTTCCACCATATGTAAGAAGCAAAGGTTCATCATATAACAGTGTCCTAATTGCTTGTATCTCAATACTTTACATTTTTGGTGGGAGGTTAGTCTCCAGCTATTCCTGAAGTCTGTTTCAATCCTTTGTTCAGATACTTCAGTATTTGTTCATCTTCAGCAAGGATATCTTCTGCCTTTTGTCTTTTCCATGTGCTCCTCCACCTGTACTCACTGTTTGAACATCACCTACACATAAGGATATCTTCTTTCTTTCATCAAACTGGTTGTATCCCACTGAGGCAGGGTGGCCCAAAAAGAAAAACAAAAGTTTTTTTTTTTTAACTTTAGTAGTGTATAAAGAAGAGGTTATTAGCCCCTTGCTCCCAGCATGTTAGTTGCCTCTTAAGACACGCATGGCTTACGGAGGAAGAATTCTGTTATATAAGAATATAAAATAGTTTATTCCTATTATCTAAATCATTAACATACTTTGTAAACAGTAGTAAGCCCTGCACACATTCTTGTGGGACTCCTTTTTTATTTTTACTTACCGATGCAGATGAAATAGTAGAAAGTCTCTCAAATATTAACATGATTAGATCTTTTTGAAGAGAAAAAAAGCATTTGTTTATTTTAAGTATCAGTTTCTGAAAGGGAATGGTTCATTTACATTGGATAAGAGTACTCTTTTCTTTTTTGTGTTTTTTACATCCTAGAATCAAGAGTTTTTCAAAGCACTTTTCTCCTGCAGAGTAATTAAATCTGAGTAGTAATTTTGTTTGGACTTCCTGCTTACACTTGTAAAGGTTATAAAATATCACTTAGAAATTTCCACTGAGAGGAGGCCTAGTCTATAGTCTGTTTGTTATTGATCTGAGCAAGCCTTTAGTGAGCCATGGATTGTGTTAAAGACTTTGGTGGGTAGTGAATATTGTGGCTATATTTTGTAATGTTGAAGTTTTTATTTTTTATTTTATTATCACACCGGCCGATTCCCACCAAGGCAGGGTGGCCCGAAAAAGAAAAACTTTCACCATCATTCACTCCATCACTGTCTTGCCAGAAGGGTGCTTTACACTACAGTTTTTAAACTGCAACATTAACACCCCTCCTTCAGAGTGCAGGCACTGTACTTCCCATCTCCAGGACTCAAGTCCGGCCTGCCGGTTTCCCTGAATCCCTTCATAAATGTTACTTTGCTCACACTCCAACAGCACGTCAAGTATTAAAAACCATTTGTCTCCATTCACTCCTATCAAACACGCTCACGCATGCCTGCTGGAAGTCCAAGCCCCTCGCACACAAAACCTCCTTTACCCCCTCCCTCCAACCCTTCCTAGGCCGACCCCTACCCCGCCTTCCTTCCACTACAGACTGATACACTCTTGAAGTCATTCTGTTTCGCTCCATTCTCTCTACATGTCCGAACCACCTCAACAACCCTTCCTCAGCCCTCTGGACAACAGTTTTGGTAATCCCGCACCTCCTCCTAACTTCCAAACTACGAATTCTCTGCATTATATTCACACCACACATTGCCCTCAGACATGACATCTCCACTGCCTCCAGCCTTCTCCTCGCTGCAACATTCATCACCCACGCTTCACACCCATATAAGAGCGTTGGTAAAACTATACTCTCATACATTCCCCTCTTTGCCTCCAAGGACAAAGTTCTTTGTCTCCACAGACTCCTAAGTGCACCACTCACTCTTTTTCCCTCATCAATTCTATGATTCACCTCATCTTTCATAGACCCATCTGCTGACACGTCCACTCCCAAATATCTGAATACGTTCACCTCCTCCATACTCTCTCCCTCCAATCTGATATTCAATCTTTCATCACCTAATCTTTTTGTTATCCTCATAACCTTACTCTTTCCTGTATTCACCTTTAATTTTCTTCTTTTGCACACCCTACCAAATTCATCCACCAATCTCTGCAACTTCTCTTCAGAATCTCCCAAGAGCACAGTGTCATCAGCAAAGAGCAGCTGTGACAACTCCCACTTTGTGTGTGATTCTTTATCTTTTAACTCCACGCCTCTTGCCAAGACCCTCGCATTTACTTCTCTTACAACCCCATCTATAAATATATTAAACAACCACGGTGACATCACACATCCTTGTCTAAGGCCTACTTTTACTGGGAAAAAATTTCCCTCTTTCCTACATACTCTAACTTGAGCCTCACTATCCTCGTAAAAACTCTTCACTGCTTTCAGTAACCTACCTCCTACACCATACACTTGCAACATCTGCCACATTGCCCCCCTATCCACCCTGTCATACGCCTTTTCCAAATCCATAAATGCCACAAAGACCTCTTTAGCCTTATCTAAATACTGTTCACTTATATGTTTCACTGTAAACACCTGGTCCACACACCCCCTACCTTTCCTAAAGCCTCCTTGTTCATCTGCTATCCTATTCTCCGTCTTACTCTTAATTCTTTCAATTATAACTCTACCATACACTTTACCAGGTACACTCAACAGACTTATCCCCCTATAATTTTTGCACTCTCTTTTATCCCCTTTGCCTTTATACAAAGGAACTATGCATGCTCTCTGCCAATCCCTAGGTACCTTACCTTCTTCCATACATTTATTAAATAATTGCACCAACCACTCCAAAACTATATCCCCACCTGCTTTTAACATTTCTATCTTTATCCCATCAATCCCGGCTGCCTTACCCCCTTTCATTTTACCTACTGCCTCACGAACTTCCCCCACACTCACAACTGGCTCTTCCTCACTCCTACAAGATGTTATTCCTCCTTGCCCTATACACGAAATCACAGCTTCCCTATCTTCATCAACATTTAACAATTCCTCAAAATATTCCTTCCATCTTCCCAATACCTCTAACTCTCCATTTAATAACTCTCCTCTCCTATTTTTAACTGACAAATCCATTTGTTCTCTAGGCTTTCTTAACTTGTTAATCTCACTCCAAAACTTTTTCTTATTTTCAACAAAATTTGTTGATAACATCTCACCCACTCTCTCATTTGCTCTCTTTTTACATTGCTTCACCACTCTCTTAACTTCTCTCTTTTTCTCCATATACTCTTCCCTCCTTGCATCACTTCTACTTTGTAAAAACTTCTCATATGCTAACTTTTTCTCCCTTACTACTCTCTTTACATCATCATTCCACCAATCGCTCCTCTTCCCTCCTGCACCCACTTTCCTGTAACCACAAACTTCTGCTGAACACTCTAACACTACATTTTTAAACCTACCCCATACCTCTTCGACCCCATTGCCTATGCTCTCATTAACCCATCTATCCTCCAATAGCTGTTTATATCTTACCCTAACTGCCTCCTCTTTTAGTTTATAAACCTTCACCTCTCTCTTCCCTGATGCTTCTATTCTCCTTGTATCCCATCTACCTTTTACTCTCAGTGTAGCTACAACTAGAAAGTGATCTGATATATCTGTGGCCCCTCTATAAACATGTACATCCTGAAGTCTACTCAACAGTCTTTTATCTACCAATACATAATCCAACAAACTACTGTCATTTCGCCCTACATCATATCGTGTATACTTATTTATCCTCTTTTTCTTAAAATATGTATTACCTATAACTAAACCCCTTTCTATACAAAGTTCAATCAAAGGGCTCCCATTATCATTTACACCTGGCACCCCAAACTTACCTACCACACCCTCTCTAAAAGTTTCTCCTACTTTAGCATTCAAGTCCCCTACCACAATTACTCTCTCACTTGGTTCAAAGGCTCCTATACATTCACTTAACATCTCCCAAAATCTCTCTCTCTCCTCTGCATTCCTCTCTTCTCCAGGTGCATACACGCTTATTATGACCCACTTCTCGCATCCAACCTTTACTTTAATCCACATAATTCTTGAATTTACACATTCATATTCTCTTTTCTCCTTCCATAACTGATCATTTAACATTACTGCTACCCCTTCCTTTGCTCTAACTCTCTCAGATACTCCAGATTTAATCCCATTTATTTCCCCCCACTGAAACTCTCCTACCCCCTTCAGCTTTGTTTCGCTTAGGGCCAGGACATCCAACTTCTTTTCATTCATAACATCAGCAATCATCTGTTTCTTGTCATCCGCACTACATCCACGCACATTTAAGCAACCCAGTTTTATAAAGTTTTTCTTCTTCTCTTTTTTAGTAATTGTATACAGGAGAAGGGGTTACTAGCCCATTGCTCCCGGCATTTTAGTCGCCTCATACGACACGCATGGCTTACGGAGGAAAGATTCTTTTCCACTTCCCCATGGACAATAGAAGAAATAAAAAAGAACAAGAGCTATTTAGAAAAAGGAGAAAAACCTAGATGTATGTATATATATATATGCATGTGCGTGTCTGTGAAGTGTGACCAAAGTGTAAGTAGGAGTAGCAAGATATCCCTGTTATCTTAGCGTGTTGAAGTTATCCACTTCATAATTTATGTTATAGTTGATGCTGAAATGTTTAGAATGTTTAACACTTGGTCATTGGATTAGTTTAATTATCAAGTTTCATAGTGTTTCACTTAAATATGTTGGAGGGAGGGACTCTGTATGTTGCTCTGAGTGTTAGATTTTCATGAGAGCTGAAGTAAATTGAACAAATATACATTTTCCATGTTGATACCTAAAGTTTGACAATTAGATTGTAATTCACTAGCAGAATAAATACAGCTATGAATATCAGTGATAGCATTACTGAGCTTTCTTAGATACCTTGTATTATAGTCAAAGACATTTAAATTATGCTCTTACTAAGGACACCTTCAGCAATATTTTTCTCTGCAGTAATTACAGCTCTGATCAGTGTTTATATACAGACAAAATGGAATTGAAGACAGCAGTTGATTGAATGAGAGTAAGTGCTTTTCCTCTTTTTGGTCACTCTACCTTTGTGGGAAACAGCAGTGGAGGTAAAAGAATTTTTTTTTGTATATGGGGTAATGAATATAAAGATACTGAGTACAGCTTGGGTTGAAATTTTTTGGCTAGTTTTACACTATCAGAGTTGGTACTAGTAGGTTGTATCTGAAGGCTTGTAGATGAATGGTTCAGAGAATCGACACTTTGATAAATTAGACACATGTGCAACTCTTGGGTATCTTTATTGAGGAAACGTTTCGCCACACAGTGGCTTCATCAGTCCATACAAAGGAGAATCGTGAAGAACAGGAGAAGAATGAGGTAATCATTCCCTCAACCTTGAGTCGATGTGGTCAGTCTATCAATCTTGAAGGCTTAATTTACATTATAAAGGTCACACTTTGTCAGGAATTTGGTTATGTCATGTTCACAATTAATATGTATCTGTTAATTGTACTAACTAAACTTTACTGTACTTTACCTTTTAAGGAGTCAATGGAGCTACAGCACAAGCAGTCACGAGCAGTTGCTGTAACTTGTATGGCCTTTCCACATGGTGATGTCAACAATTTTATTGTTGGATCAGAAGAAGGGGCTGTATTCACTGGTAAGTAATGTATATACTTCAATATCACAAATTTGTATGCTTGTCACTGAATTAAGAGTGTAATACTCAAATAACCCGCACATAAAAGACAGAAGCTTACGACGACGTTTCGGTCTGACTTGGACCATTGACAAAGTCACACTAACAGAGAAGGAGCAGGACGGCTATATATAGGCAGGAAGAGGTGGAGGTAGTAGTAGTGGTAGTAGTAGTAGTAGTAGTAGTACAAGAATTGTATATAATACCGACAGGATGAAATGACACACTCACAACACCCGGGCATCCCCACCGTAGACGTTTCGCCATCCAGCCAGCCACTGGATGGCGAAACGTCCACAACAAAGACAACCAGACGCCGCACATGTGTCTAATTTCATCAGTAGATGTAGTAGAAGAAGAAGAGGTAGTAGTAGTGGTAGTGGCAGAAGTGGGAAATAAGGAAGACGAGCCAGTCAAATACAAAGGAAGGGGAGCACTGCAAGAGAGCTAGAAACCCACAGAGGGAGAGCAAGCGCACCGAGGTGCGTGAAAGGGGAAGTGGTGAAATAAAATAAAGAAGGAACAGAAACACGAGACAGGAGAGAGAAAGACAACCCAGAGGAGAAAAGGAGAGAGGAAAGGGGAAGAGGAAGAAGAAAAAGAAGAAGAAGAAGAAAAAGAAAAAATGAGGATTCAGGTTAAGTCACGGGTGTTCTGAAGTTTGGAGCATTTTACAATGTAGTGGGAGAGGAAGGCATCTACAGAGACGAAGCCAGGGGTAAGGTTCATACAAGGAAAGTTGTGTATAAGAGAGGATTCAACTAAACGGCGACTGTTCGAGTTGGAAGTAGGGAAGACAGTTTTAGCAGAAGACCAGTCAATAGGATGGCTATGATCTCTGACGTGACAGAAAAGAGCATTGTTAGTGTCGGCAAGCCTAACACTATTTTTGTGCTCCCTAAGTCTGTCAGAAAGAGATCGACCAGTTTCTCCAAAGTATTGAAGAGGACAGGAGGAGCAAGAAATAGAGTAGACACCAGGAACATCTGTAGAGGGAGGAGAGGTATGAACGAGATTAGTGCGAAGAGTGTTAGTCTGGCGGAAGGTAAGCTTGATGTCTAAGGGACATCCCTTAGACATCAAACTTACCTTCCGCCAGACTAACACTCTTCGCACTAATCTCGTTCATACCTCTCCTCCCTCTACAGATGTTCCTGGTGTCTACTCTATTTCTTGCTCCTCCTGTCCTCTTCAATACTTTGGAGAAACTGGTCGATCTCTTTCTGACAGACTTAGGGAGCACAAAAATAGTGTTAGGCTTGCCGACACTAACAATGCTCTTTTCTGTCACGTCAGAGATCATAGCCATCCTATTGACTGGTCTTCTGCTAAAACTGTCTTCCCTACTTCCAACTCGAACAGTCGCCGTTTAGTTGAATCCTCTCTTATACACAACTTTCCTTGTATGAACCTTACCCCTGGCTTCGTCTCTGTAGATGCCTTCCTCTCCCACTACATTGTAAAATGCTCCAAACTTCAGAACACCCGTGACTTAACCTGAATCCTCATTTTTTTTTTTTCTTCTTCTTCTTCTTTTTCTTCTTCCTCTTCCCCTTTCCTCTCTCCTTTTCTCCTCTGGGTTGTCTTTCTCTCTCCTGTCTCGTGTTTCTGTTCCTTCTTTATTTTATTTCACCACTTCCCCTTTCACGCACCTCGGTGCGCTTGCTCTCCCTCTGTGGGTTTCTAGCTCTCTTGCAGTGCTCCCCTTCCTTTGTATTTGACTGGCTCGTCTTCCTTATTTCCCACTTCTACCACTACCACTACTACTACCTCTTCTTCTTCTACTACATCTACTGATGAAATTAGAAACATGTGCGGCGTCTGGTTGTCTTTGTTGTGGACGTTTCGCCATCCAGTGGCTGGCTGGATGGCGAAACGTCTACGGTGGGGATGCCCGGGTGTTGTGAGTGTGTCATTTCATCCTGTCGGTATTATATACAATTCTTGTACTACTACTACTACTACTACTACCACTACTACTACCTCCACCTCTTCCTGCCTATATATAGCCGTCCTGCTTCTTCTGTTAGTGTGACTTTGTCAATGGTCCAAGTCGGACCGAAACGTCGTCGTAAGCTTCTGTCTTTTATGTGCGGGTTATTTGAGTATCGTTCCAGTCACGGTATTGTGCCTTTTTGTTATTTAAGAGTGTAAGCATGAAAGGTGTCATATTTGGCCCAGGGCCAAGCTGATGGAATAGGAAAACTCTTTGAGATGCTAAGGTGAAATATTATGAAGGTGAGGGGAGGGGAAAAGGTTTTTTTTTTTATATAGTGCACACTTACCACAGACCTATTCTCTCATGTGTAGGCCCAAATTTACTGGCTGCTGTCGGTCACCATGAGCTAAGCACATGGCGACCGACAGTACCTTCAAAGCCACCTTATTTTTTATGGACACTGTATGGTGTATGTGCTTTACACAATGAGAAGTATTTCTATAATTTGTTGGAACCATGGCTAGGACTAAAAGTGAGCAGGTTATAACAATAAGTGGAGAAAAATAATTTGGAATGATTTATGCAGCAAGTAACACCACCAAACAGTAGTGGTAGGTTGGTGTGGTGACCCCAGAAATTTGAAATTATGCTAGCCGAAATTATTGCCGGATTAGTGATGGCCAACCTGTATTACATGACACTTACATACATTAAAATCCATGCTCTATCTTTAACTTTATTAGTTGAATTTATCCTAATCATCTTCGAGAGGTAAACAGTTATTCTTATTATTTTATTTTGCTTTCATTTTTTCTCTTTAAATATATTCATATAGAATAAGTTTTTATTCCTTCTGGTAAGTTATTCATGTAAATTAAACACACAGACTTGAGTACTGATGCTTGTGGCACCCTGCTGGTGATGATTATCCATGAGGACATTTTTGTTTGTAGCTTAGTAGGTATATTGAAAGTTGAATGTATATAGATTATGAATGTAGTAAAAATTGTGGGCTTAAAAACGTAGTATTAATAGGGAATGGTAATTAAAGTAACACACACATCTGGAGAAGTTTGGAATTTATGTAAAAAAAGGAAATTAAAATTTAACATAGACAAAAGCAACATTCTCCATGGGGAAGTGGAGCAGAATTCTTCCTCCATAAGCCATGTGTGTCATAAGAGGCAACTAAAATCCCGGGAGCAAGGGCCTAGTAACCCTAGTAAAAAAAAAGTCTAGGCAATAAAAGATTAAATATCAGATTGGAGGAAGTGAGTTTGCAGGAAGTGAATGTATTTAGATATTAGGGAGTGGATGTGAGGCGAGTCATAGAAAAAACAAGGGAGGGGGGGAAGTGATTTAACTTGGGTTGAGGCTTCTGTGGACATAATTGAAGGAATAAGAGAATGTAGCAGTACCAACACTTCTATGGAGTAGAGGCAGGGGGCTTAAAATGTTTCAGTAAGGAGGAGGTTGGAGGCACTGAAGGTAACATGTTTGAGAGCAATATATAGAGTGAATATTATGCCTAGATTTTTCAACAGAAATTAGAAGATGGTGTAAGATTACAAAAAGTGCATTTCAGAGGGCAAAGGGGAAGTTATGGTTGGGTCATTTAAAAAAGATGAAGCAGGATGAGATGATCATAAGTACGTATGCATAAGGCTGGGATGGAAGGAAGGGAGACTGTGTGTTGTTTCAGGAAGGGTTGCAGGAAGGAGATGGAGGTTTTAAGTGGTAGGGGCTTGAGCATCTGTTATGTTTATGTAAGTATGTTTAGGTTAGAGCAAGTGGAGAAAAGTGATTTTTTAAGATTTTATTTGCTCTTGGAGTGTGAGCAAGGTCACAAGGAAGGAATTCAGAGAAATTGGTTAGCCGGACTGGAGTGTTGCTGGTGGTGAAGTATAGTGGCTGGACTCTTGGAGGAGGGGGGAATATGTAGCACTTCAGAGGGTTATTTGAATTGTGATTGAGATCTGTGCATTACTGGCAAGATAGCCATTCATGAATGATCTTTGTTTCTTTTGTCACCCTGCAAGTGAGAGAAGGCTGCTGTGATTAAAAAAAAAAATAACCTGGGTAAAATACTTGTAATGAGAATTGATGGCCATGGAGACAGTTTACAATGTTGGTGTAATTTTGCAGTTTGCATATTTTTTTAATTACAGTTTTCTTGTGCTGTAATTTTTGTTCTGTATTTCAGATTGATAAAGTCCATACATTCTGTAATGTTTGTATTTAATTTCTTAAAAAATTAGACCAATGTCAAGTTCTTGTTTTTATGAATACCCATTATTCAGTAAATTGCAGACATCATAGTCGCATTTAAATGTTTTCAAAGGTAATTAAAATTTGAGGTTAATAATTTGACTTAACCTCTTCTTCAATAAAAGGCTTGCTTTATTATTGAGTCCACACTATGCAGCTTGCCGCCATGGGAGTAAAGCCGGTATTGTGGACGCCTACGAGGGGCATCAGGGTCCTGTGACGGGAATAAGCACTCATTCTACTCCTGGACCCATAGATTTCTCTCATCTCTTCCTTACTTCTTCCATTGACTGGACAGTCAAATTATGGTCTGTGAAGGTAAGTAACTGTATTTAATATGGATGGGCAGGTACATCCTGCTCAGTGTGTATAGCATTTATTCCTTTAAAACAGCATTACTGACTTCCTGTGTTTACCCATGTAGACCTTAGTATTAATTTAATACAATAGGTTAGCATTACTAATTTACTCCTCTTAGTTGAGCACTTTTTTACTTATGGAGATAAAATCTGTATCTTGGTACAATGTAATCAGTTAACATGATTTAACATGATTTGGAAATATTCTTTTTCTCTTATTGCTGCATAAGATGGGCTATAACTGCTCTTGGCAATAATGAAATTCAAATTTGTTTGAAAAGATTGTTTATTTTAATGATGCAGATGTAATATGTTGCTGTGAGTTGTATAGTGTTAAAGCTTCTTTCATACTATACTAACACTAACAACAAGTATCTTGGTCAGTTAACTGAGAAAGTTCTCCCAGGAATGCAAAGTACTGTACTGCATTAAAATTAACTATATAAAATTCTATCTTTGTTTATAAGATGAATCTGGAGCACTGTATTTTATTTGCAAAACATATCCAGGGATTGATGATTGTGGATGTTATGAATGAATAGAAGCTGGATGTTCTGGCTTTAAGTGAAACAAAGCTGAAGGGGGTAGGACAGTTTCAGTGGGGAGAAATAAATGAGATTAGGTCAGGAGTTTCTAATAGAGCTAAGGAAGGAGTAGCAGTGATGTTGAAGGATAAGTTATGGCAGGAAAAGAGGGAATATAAATGTATAAATATAAATTGAAGGATTATGAGGAGTTAAAGGGTTGGATGTGAAAAGTGGGTTATAGAGAGAGAGAGAGAGATTGAGATTGAGAGAGAGATTGAGATTTTGGGAAATGTTGAGTGAGTGCATGGGGAATTTTGAACCAAGTGAGAGTGTACTTGTGGCTGGGGATCTAAACTCTAAAGTGGGTAAAAATGTTGTAGAGGGAGTAGTAGGTAAATTTGGGGTGCCAGGGTTAAATGAAATTTAATTGAACTGTGTGTAGAAAGAGGTTTGGTAATAAGTAATACATACGAAAAAGAGGATAAATAAGTATAAAAGATGTGATATAGTACGTAATGAAAGTAGTTTGTTAGATTATGTATTGGTGGATACAAGGTTGGTAGGTATGCTTTGGGATGTGCATGTTTATAGAAGAGCAACAGATATTTCAGATCATTATTTACTTGTAGCTACAGTTAGAGTAAGAGGTAGATGGGACAAAAGGGAAATGGCAACAGCAAGTAAGAGTGAGGTGAAAGTGTATAAACTAAGGGAGGAGGAAGTTAGGGTGAGATGTAAGCAACTATTGGCAGAAAGGTGGGCTAGTGCAAGTATGGGTAGTGGGGTGGTTGTAGAGGGGTGGGATAGTTTTAAAAATAGTGTTAGAATGTGGGGCAGAAGTTGTGGCTCTAGGAGGGTGAGTGCCTTGGTAGGATATGGCCATTTGCAAAAAAAAAAAAAAAAAAAAATTTGAAAGAGGGAAAGGTACCTAGGGATTGGCAGTGTGTGTGTATTGTTCCTTTATATAAAGGGAAGGGGACAAAGAGATTGCAAAAGTTATGTTCACCCATCCACTGGCAAATCAATTCCCAAATATTTAAAAACATTCACTTCTTCCATACTCCCTCTCTCCAATGTGATATCCAATTTTTCTTTATCTAAATCATTTGATACCCCCATCACCTTATTCTTATCTATGTTCACTTTCAACATAGATAAGAGTAAGCTGATGGGGGTATCAAATGATTTAGATAAAGAAAAATTGGATATCACATTGGAGATAGGGAGTATGGAAGAAGTGAATGTTTTTAAATATTTGGGAATTGACTTGCCAGCGGATGGGTTTATGAAAGATGAGATTAATCATAGAATTGATGAAGGAAAAAAGGTGAGTGGTGCTTTGAGGTGTCTGTGGAAACAAAAGCGTTGTAAATGCTGCAGCGAGAAGGCGGCTGGAGGCAGTGAAATTGTCCTGTCTAAGGGCAATGTGTAGTGTAAATATTATGCAGAGAATTCGTAGTGTGGAAATTAGGAGAAGGTGTGGAGTTAATAAAAGTATTAGTCAGAGGGCTGAAGAGGGGTTGTTAAGGTGGTTTGGTCATTTAGAGAGAATGGAACAAAGTAGAATGACTTGGAGAGCATATAAATCTGTAGGGAAAGGAAGGTGGGGTAGGAGTTGTACCAAAAAAGTTTGGAGGGAGGGGGTAAAAGAGGTTTTGTGGGTGAGGGCTTGGATTTACAGCAAGAATGCGCGAGCGTCTTAGAGAGGAGTGAATGGAGACGAATGGTTTTTGGGACCTGACGAGCTGTTGGAGTGTGACCAGGGTAATATTTTGTGAAGGGATTCAGGGCAACCAGTTAGCTGGACATGAGTCCTGGAAATGGGATGTACAATACCTGCACTTCAAAGGAGGGGTTTGGGATATTGGCAGTTTGGATGGACTTCTAAACTGTTGTATCTGGGCACCTCTCCAAAGACAGTGATTATGTGTGAGTGATGGTGAAAGTGTTGAATGATGATGAAAGTTTTTTCTTTCTTCTTGGGTTTTTCTTTTTGGGTCACCCTGCCTCAGTGGGAGATGCCCGACATGTTGAAAAAAAAAAAAAAATAGCAAAGGGGTATTTTTGGTAAGCAGGCAAAAGATATGTTGGTTAGTACACTGTTGAAGCAGTTGGACCAAGGACTTAAGTAATGCCTTCATCTTTCCCCAGGTTCACATTACCTTTTTTTTTTATTAACCCTTAGTCACTGTTGAGACCCCTGCTCACAAACTTGTTCTCAGTGTTGAAGAATTTAAAAAAAAAAAATATTTTTTTGTTATGAAGTGATGTAGAATCTTTTTCCGATTGTAATGATACCAAAAGTACAAAATTTGATGGAAGACTCGCGGAATTACGCTCTCACTAAGTTAGCGCTCTCGGCGATGTTTACGCATCGGTGATTTTGCCCACTTTGAGCCCTATTGTCGGCCAATTCCATTGTTCCAGCCAATCAAACGCATAGCTATTTCGCTAGAACTTCATTTCTATCAGTTGAGTACAAGAAACCACCCATTTACCGATTTCAACTACCCAGTAAAGTGACCAGAAATTGGTAATTTGGCCAATTTCATACACAATTCAAGTAAGGCTAATTTCAAAATTGGGTCCAGAATTAACAATGCAAACATTCCTAGGCCTAAAATAATGTTTTCTTTGTTCATTAGTCACGTCTACAGGCCCCTCTTATATTATGCTTGCTTTCCATTTTGAAGTTTTTTTCACACAAAAAATGGAAGATTTACTGTTATGCAGACTACTGCATAATGTAAAAATGGCATAAATAATATCAGTGCATTTGTGAAAGCATATTAGACCCACCAGTTGACATGTATTGAACACGTTATGTGATTTGTTTTCTCTTGAACATCGGCAAAAATCGAATACAGTGGACCCCCACATAACGATCACCTCCGAATGCGACCAATTATGTAAGTGTATTTATGTAAGTGCGTTTGTACGTGTATGTTTGGGGGTCTGAAATGGACTAATCTACTTCACAATATTCCTTATGGGAACAAATTCGGTCAGTACTGGCACCTGAACATACTTCTGGAGTGAAAAAGTATCGTTAACAGGGGGTCCACTGTATTTCCATTACTTTGAGCTCAATTTCTAGGTACTTTTAGTCCATAAATCATTCAAAATCATCTCTATTTCTGTAATATATCTTCCATTCTATCAAATGAGACCAAGAAAACGAGAATACAACCATAAATACCGCATGAAAATACACCACAAATTCGCCGTTTTAAGCCAAAAACATGGTTGGATTTTTTTTTTCTCGTGCACGGCGTGCTGCAGGATTTTTTTATACTCAGACCCATTTTCTTATATGTAGGTCTACCAGCTTTCTCCTGCAAGATTTGAAGCCACTAGAATTTTGGCGTAATATTATGAGACCAACACTGGCTTGCAAGCCGCAATATTACGGGATTAACAGTGAAAAGGTTAGCACATCGGCCATTTCCCACCAAGGCAGGGCGATCCAAAAAAGAAGAAACACTTTCATCATCATCATTTACTCCATCATTGTCTTGCTGAAGGCATGCTGACATTACATTTAAAAAATTGCAGCATATCAACACCCTTCAGAGTGCAGGCACTGTACTTCCCATCTCCAGAACTCAAGTCCATCCAGCCAGTGTCCTGGACTCCCTTCATAAATGTTACTTTGCTTACACTCCAGCATCACATCAAGTCATAAAAACCATTTATCTCCACTCACTCCTATCTAACATACTCACGCACACTTGCTGGAAGTCTAAGTCCCTCGAACGCAAAACCTCCTTTACCTTCTCCCTCCAACCTTTTCTAGGGGGACCCCTACTCCATCTTCCTTCCACTATAGATATGCCCTCCAAGTTATTCCATTTTGTTCCACCATCTAAATGTCCAAGCCACCTCAACAACCCTTCCTCTTCCCTCTGAATAATACTTCCTCCTAATCTCCAAGCTACAGATGCTCTTCATTGTAGTCACACTGCACGTTGCCCTCAGATACGACATCTTCACTGCCTCCAGCTTTCTCTGTGATGCAACACTTGCCACCCATGCTTCACACCCATATAAGAGCATTGGTACTACTATACTCTCATACATTCCCCTCTTTCCTTCCATGGATGACATTCATTGTCTCCAGAGACTCCTCAGTGTTCCACTCGCCTTTTTTTTCCCCCCTCATCAATTCTATGATTCACTTCATCTTTCATAGACCCATCTGCTGACAAGTCGTAGCGCACTTGCATCACTGTCTTATTATTTAGTCCTTATCTTAGACAGGACAGAATGCAAAATAAAACTAATTTTTTAACACACCAGGAGTCTCCCACTGATGTAAAGTACCCCCCCTCCAAAAAAAAAAATTTTCAATCACAGTCTTCCCTAAAATCTGCTGAGAGCACAATTCAGATGTCTTTAAACTGCAACATTCCTACCCCTTCTTTCGAGTGCTGGCATGGTACTTCCCACATACCTCCAGGACTTAGTCCAGGTTAATCTGATAGGAATAAGTAAGAACTTGGTCTGTGGCATTAGAATGATAGCTAAGTAGGGCAAGATCTGCTGGAGCTGTTGCAATTCTAAACCTATCAATGCACCAACACAAGACTTAGTCTATGAATGCACACTCCTGAATATGATTAATCTTAACTGTATTTTCTTCATAAATTATTATAAGTTTGCTGAGCACAGCTTTTCCTGATGTAGGAGTTTTCAGACAAAATTTCTGAGTTAGACAAGGGTCTACAAGAATTAAAACTATAAAAAAAAAAAAAGAGGAGATAATTTTTTTAACTTCTTTTTTGATCCAAATAATAGATTTTAAGAATTTTAATGCTGTATCAAAATCCTTTGCATCCTACCAGATAAGTTACTTATGTTTACTAAAACATGGGAATAATACTATTTACAACATGGTTTTGTAAATTAGATACATATTGAGTATTTTATAATTTGATTTACCCACTTGAGTTATGAAGTTTTATACATATGTATTGCTTCTGGGCTTGGTACTGTATTAAGAGAGTGTTTTCCTTTGTTTTGTTTCTTGTGGGAGGAGTGACTAAAGCCAAACATGGCAATGATTACTTCACATGAGCAGCCATTGATGCATGATTTTATGTTCACATTTGTAACTCGTGTTTTTCTTCTGCTGTGTTCCTTTTGGGATGCGATAGCATTGGTCCATGAAGGTAAGCTGAGGTACACTATGAGCTTGCTGGAGCTCGGTGCTCAGTCTCAGTGCTCTCTTAAGCATGGCTCTCTTCTTTTAAGCTCATATATATTTTTTAATTACTGATTTTTTAATTATAGAATATTAGTTTCTCCCATGATGTATGAATTTAAAAATTTTGTATATATTTTCTGAGGGATTCTGTATGCTTTGTCAGAATTTAAAATTCATTTTTTCTTGGGCTCATTTTGAATAATCACCATTTTTAAAGGATCCATACTAGTTAAAACCCTTTCTTAGAACTATAATGTAAATTATTATTATTATGATATGAAATTACTTGTATGCTTAACCTGTGTGTAACAAATTTTGTGCATTTCAAGTGATTGTTTTCTGCACATACATTACACACAACTGTTGTGGTTGCTGCAGACACATTACACACAACCTTTGTGATGTTTGTTGGTGCACACACATTACACAACCATTGTGGTGAATGCTATACAATTACAAAGAATCATTGTGTTTGCTACACAATTACACAAAACCATTGTGGTGTATGCTATACAATTACAAAGAATCATTGTTTGCTACACACATTTCACAGAACTATTGTGTTGTTTACTACACACACACATTATATACAACCATTGTGTCTGCTGTGCACACATTACACAAAATTACTGTTGGCTATACAGAACCATTGTGTTTGCTGAACACATACAGAACTATTCTTATGATTGGTATGCAAATGCATTACACAGAACCATTGTTGTGTTTGTTACTCTCACACACATTACCATTGTGATGTTCACACTGGTCACAGACACTGGTCTGGGCTATATTTCAGAACATTCTGTCTGTTACTGTCCTCAAATATTTTTTTTACATTTACAATCTTCCACTTGTCTGATACTTAACTCTTCATTAATATTTTGTTGAAAGATTTAAGAGTGACTTACAAAGGTTCAACATTTAATATTCAGGACCCCAAGGACCTTATGTTACATCCCATCAGGATAGATAATGGAATACCTGAACTATAGAAAACAAGGATCAGTTGATGTGTGGAATAAAGTATCATGATAGGAGAGGGTAACTAGTGGACTTCCACAAGGATCAGAGTTGTCCCCCATGTTCTTCTACTGTTGGTTAATGACTTGATTGCAGGAATTATCTTGTACATACAAGAGGGCCCCACTTATACAGCTAGTTAGGTTCTGGGCTACTGTTGTAAAGTGAAATGGCCTTTTTTAACTTTCAAATTTATATAAAAGCCTGATAACATGTTTTCACTATCATATATTAAGTGAGCAATAGAGCTAGGCCTAAAAATGCATATACAGTACACACATCACTACATTAAAATATTTTTGTCTTTAGCTCAGAGTGAACATATTTGTTGTAGAAAGTCGGAATAAACATAGAAGTGTTATAATCGAAAACTACTGCATTAGTGAAACTCTATAAAGTGAAGCATTGTGCAGCAGGGCCCGCCTGTATTCTTTTTCATGCATATCAAAATTGTGAGAAGACAAACTGAAAGCAATGACACACGACTACAAGAATGGTTGATTAAAAAGTTACTGGAATTTAAACTGAACAAAAGCAAATTTAAGAAGAGAATGAAAACTCTGAGTCAGAGAAAAAGGCATTAAAATAACCATTTCATCAAACCTGCTTTGTGAAGAACACATAAGCTCACTGAGTTGCATTCAAGAATCTAGATATTAATTTATATCAAAACTTTATGTGGTGTGTTCTACCTATTCTTGAATGTGCAGTAATGGTCTGGAACCCCCACCAGGTAAAAGAAAAAAAATGCTTGAAAGAATGCCAATAAAACATCAATATTGGTGTATGAATATTGAGTAGCAAACTACGAAGAAAGGGCAAGAGGGGATATGATTGTGACATAATAAAGTGGCATAGACAGGATTATTGAAGATAAGCTCTTTACTAGGGATGGTACAAGAACAGTGGGCATGATTGGAGGTTGCACACCCAAATGAGTCACAGGACAGTGACACTGGAAGCAAACGCTATACAAGGGCTCAGATTTGCTAAGACCCAGTCATATTTATTGGTCAAAAGTTTAGGCAGACCCAGGAGCTGGCATCTTTTTCTCCTTCCATTCTTTGCAAACTTAAACATGAAACATGTAATTTTAATTAAATAAAATTAAACACAAATATATTTAAAAATTCTTACTAATATTTTCTCAAAGTGTGATTTCCATGAAATAGTTTATTCTGCTGTGGTTTAGCCTTCTGTGCTAACATAAACCCTTTCAAAATTTCCCTGCTTGTGCATGCCTGATGCTTATAATGATTTTTTTTTTTTTTGTACATAAAGCTGTGGCAAGATTCACATTTGAAGTTCTTTATATTGAAGCCACAAATTGGAAATAAAAACTTGACTGATTATCTTTATCTTAGATTATTGTCAGGTTATGACTTCATAATGGTCCTGGACCAATTTTAAATGTTATTCAGTTTTCATTCTCATTTTGTGGGTTTGTGAAACTGACCACAATTTTGTTGTGATTTCAATATGGAAATATCTTGCTTTTCAACAGCCAGAATGTCTGAAGTACACACCTGAAGTTATTGTCCCGTCATTCAGCACTACATCGTTATGTGCACAATTTCATAAGATTGTAACAGTATGATTCAGATATAGAGTAGAAGAAGAAAATTTCACCTTTCTTACCACACCAGTGTGTGTGTGCATTTGTTTCTGGTGGCACAAATATTTTCATACAATACAAGTGATTATTGGGTCTTACAAGACATTTTGATTTGAAGGAAAAATAGTTATGGATTACAAATATGTTAATAAAACATCAAAACTTAAAATTAAATACATTATAATTTGGTTTAGAGTGATACACCTCTCAAGTTTAAGCCTTTATGCATTAATAATATACATTTTCAAGCTTTTAATTTAAGCTCTACTACTGAATATTCAATCAAGTTTGTGATTGTCATACTTTAGTACAGTATACCCTTTCACTGTTGCTTTTTATGTTTCATGTTGAATTTAAAGATTATATGGTATTTAGATAGTCAATTCTAATAAATTCCTCTTTAGAAGATAGTTCTAATAAATTCCTCTTCAGAAGAAAGTCAATTTTCATAAATTCCCTTATAGAAAATTACAATAGAGACCCTTGAATTATTTAAAAAGTTATGTAAAAGAAGTGTTTGCTAGATTTTAGTATCTCTTGAGAATGTTGCTTGTGAGCAAAGTATTTTATTGATGACTTAAATGCACCAAATATATCAATGTAGTTACTTGTTTCAGCATTTATTCTTATGTCACTTTTAAGGTACATCTTTTATTTTGACTTTTATACAGTATATACATGCATACTGATTTTGCTTAATATAACTTTTGTAGAAGTGTATTACATAGACAGTGTTCATGGTGTTGACTCTTGATACCAAATTCTCCACCTATTGCTATTACAGGAAACAAAGCCGCTGTATTCCTTTGAGGACAATGGGGATTATGTTTATGAAGTAGCCTGGTCGCCAATCCACCCAGCACTCTTCACAACTGTTGACGGTTCAGGAAGGATCGACCTTTGGAATCTCAATCAGGATACTGAAGTAAAAATGTTATTCCTTGTTTAAATACTGTTATAAGTTTTTTCCATTCTACTTCAAGATAGAATCATTAAATTTTCTTTTCCACATATATATTCCCTCCAGTATCTGATGTTGATCATTCAAAAGTATCTTCTTAAAATTTTAAACATTTTTAAATGCCCCCAAACTATGGTAGAGTGATCCAAAGAAGGAAGCTTGTTAACAATCCCTTATTCTCTTTCTGACTTGCCAGAAGTGCTGTTAAGAATGAGAGTTGGTAGATGTTAGGTAAGGTTTTGGAAGGTGAGAGATCTTGATGCGTAAAAACTTCAACGCTGAAAGAGATGCAGTGATTTCATGGGGCAGGGAGGAATAGAATATATTAGGAAGAAGATCCAAAGATGGGTGTAGAGGAAATGAACAGACAAAAGGAGGAAAAGCAGCTGAGACAGAAAGAAGTAAGACTGTAATACTAAAAGTAAATGGTGGGGGTTATAGTTTAGTGATCATTGTATTTATTATATATCTTCTTTCAACAAACCAGCCGTATCCCACCAAGGCAGGGTGGCCCAAATAGAAAAATGAAGTTACTGAAGGGGTTACTAGCTCCTTGCTCCTGGCATTTTAGTTGCCTCTTACAACATGCATAGCTTATGGAGGAAGAATTCTGCTCCACTTCCCCATGGAGATAAGAAGAAATAAACAAGAACTAGTAAGAAAATAGAAGAAAACCCAGTGGGGTGTGTATATATATATATGCTTGTACTTGTATGTGTAGTGTGATCTAAGTGTAAGTAGAAGTAGCAAGACGTACCTGAACTCTTGCATGTTTATGAGACAGAGAAACAACACCAGCAATCCTACCATGTAAAACAATTACAGGCTTCTGTTTTACACTCATTTGGCAGGATGGTAGTACCTCCCTGGTCGGATGCTGTCTACCAACCTACTACCATACTTTATTATACTGTATATATGCACACAAAAGGGAAGGTACCTAAAAATTGGCAGAGAGAATGCATATTGCCTTTGCATAAGGAAAAGGGGGACAAAAAGAGGATAATAGTAAAAGTAGCTATTAAGTTCAGTGTACTGGGCACACTGTATGTTAGAATAATAACACGAGTTATGGGGATGATAGAAAGCAGGAGTGCAGAAGAGAATGAGGAATTGGAATGGAAGGTATATGCACATATTAAGTTTTTGCATTTAAATCAGCACTTCTGGAGTCAGTTTTTTTTTTTTTTTTTTTTTTTTTTTTAAACCCTGTCAGGGTCCAAGGCCAAAATCTGAAGTGGTGCCCCAGTGTCCAAGAATTTCCATAAAATTTTTTTTTTATTTTTTCTTATGAAACGGTAGAGAATCTTTTTGTGAAGGTAATAAAACAAAAAGTACGAAATTTGATGGAAAATTGATGAAATTATGCTCTCGTGAATTTTGATGTTTCAACGATATTTACGAATCGGTGATTTTGCTGACTTTGACTCCCATTTTAGGCCAATTACATTATTCCAGTCGACCAAATTCTTAGCTATTTCACTTGTATTACTTCTATTCTATCGATTGAGCACAAGAAATCGCCAAGTCAACTGTCTCTACTACAAAATAAAGGGATCGGAAATTGGTAATTTGGCCAATTTAACACAAAGTTCAAAATATTCCAATTTCAAAATAGGGCCCAGAATAAACAATGTAGGTATTCCTGGCACTAAACTAACATTTCCTCTGTTCATTAGTTACGTTTTGAGGCTTTACAAATAAATTCCATTTTGATTTTTTATTCACATAATGAATTTTTATTCACACCAAAAAATAGAAGATTTACTGTTATGCAATATTGTAATAATTGTATAAATATCATCACCACATTTGTGAATGTATATTAGACCCACCAGCTGGCATGTATTAGACGTGTGAGGTCATTTGTTTACTCTTGAACATCCGCAAAAATTTAACATTTCCGCTACTTTGAGCTCAGTTTCAAGCCATTTCCAGTGCTAAAACCAATCAAAATCATCTCTATTTCTGTAATATGTCTTCCATTCTATCAAATGAGACCAAGAAATTGCAAATACAACTATAAAAAACATACGAAAAAACACTGCAAAGTCGCTGTTTTAATCGAAAATCACGGTCTCAGTTTTTTTCTTTCATTATACACAGTGTGCTGCAGGATTTGTTTTATGTGGTGCACACATGCCACATAAATGTATTCTCTCATATCTAGGCCCAAATTTACCACTCACAGTTTATCAGAGTGAGCTGAGCTCATGGTGTAGATCTATGGTTTGGACGCTGAACGTAAAGCCGTAGATCTACGAGACGGACCCTGAAAGGGTTAACAACAAGTCAGCTGTATCCCACTGAGGCAGGGTGACCCAAAAAGAAATAAAATGCCCAAAAAGAAAATACTTTTGTCATCATTCAACACTTTCGCCTCACTCGCACATAATCACTGTTTTTACAGAGGTGCTCAGAACACAAAAGTTTAGAAGCATATACGTATAAAGAGACACAACATATCCCTCCAAACTGCTAATATCCTGAAACCCCCTCCTTTGGAGTGCAGGCATTGTATGTACTTCCCATTTCCAGGACTCAAGTCCGGCTATATAAAAATAACCGGTTTCCCTGAATTTTTTTTTTTTTTTTTTCAACAAGTCGGCCGTCTTCCACCGAGGCAGGGTGACCCAAAAAAGAAAGAAAATCTCCAAAAAGAAAATACTTTCATCATCATTCAACACTTTCACCACACTTGCACATTATCACTGTTTTTGCAGAGGTGCTCAGAATACAACAGTCTAGAAGCATACACATATAAAGATACACAACATATCCCTCCAAACTGCCAATATCCCAAACCCCTCCTTTAAAGTGCAGGCATTGTACTTCCCATTTCCAGGACTCAAGTCCGACTATATGAAAATAACCGGTTTCCCTGAATCCCTTCACTAAATATTACCCTGCCCACACTCCAACAGATCGTCAGGTCCCAAGTACCATTCGTCTCCATTCACTCCTATCTAACACGCTCACGCACGCTTGCTGGAAGTCCAAGCCCCTTACCCACAAAACCTCCTTTACCCCCTCTCTCCAACCCTTTCGAGGACGACCCCTACCCCGCCTTCCTTCCCCTATAGATTTATATGCTTTCCATGTCATTCTACTTTGATCCCTTCACTTAATATTACCCTGCTCACACTCCAACAGATCGTTCGGTATGCGAATGAATTTTCCCCCTAAGAAATAACGGAAATCAAATTAATCCGTGCAAGACACCCAAAAGTATGAAAAAAAAAAATTTTACCACATGAAATGTTAATTTTAATACACACAAACTGAAAAAGGCATGCACAATTACATGACACTTACTTTTATTGAAGATCTGGTGATGATTGATGGGATGGGAGGAGGGGAGAGAGAGTGTTAGTGTTTAGAAGGGGAATCCCCTTCCATTAAGACTTGAGGTGTCGAGTCCTTTTCTGGGGTTACTTCCCTTCTTCTTTTAATGCCACTAGGACCAGCTTCAGAGTCACTGGACTTCTTTCGCACAACATATCTGTCCATAGTGGCCTGTACCTCTCGTTCCTTTATGACTTCCCTAAAGTGTTTCACAACATTGTCAGTGTAATAGTCACCAGCACGGCTTGCAATAGCTGTGTGAGGGTGATTTTCATCCATAAAGGTTTGCACTTTCAGCCACATTGCACAGATTTCCTTAATCTTTGTAGTAGGCAATTCCTTCAATTTCTCTCTCCCCTCCTTTGAACCAGTTTCCTCAGGTCTGGCCTCTTGCTGTTGAAGTTGATCTATCAGCTCATCAGTGGTTAGTTCTTCATTGTCCTCCTCCACCAACTCTTCCACATCATCCCCACTAACCTCCAACCCCAAGGACTTCCCCAATGCCACAATTGATTCCTCAACTGGCATACTCTCAGGGTTAGCCTCAAACTCTTCAAAATCCCTTTTGTCTACACATTCTGGCCACAGTTTCTTCCAAGCAGAGTTCAAGGTCTTCTTAGTCACTCCCTCCCAAGCCTTACCTATAAGGTTTATACAATTGAGGATATTAAAGTGATCTCTCCAAAAGTCTCTTAGAGTCAGTTGAGTTTCTGAGGTCACTACAAAGCACCTTTCAAACAGAGCTTTTGTGTACAGTTTTTTGAAGTTTGCAATAACCTGCTGGTCCATGGGCTGCAGGAGAGGAGTGGTATTAGGAGGCAAAAACTTCACCTTAATGAATTTCATGTCCCCATAAAGTCGCTCTGCCACTTAAGTTCTAATTTCTTTTCAGTTAGGTAATCTTTCACATTGGGGGCAAATACATGGTGTAATCAGTCATAGAAAAAGTCCCTAGTGACCCATGCCTTACTGTTTGCCCTCCACAGCACACACAAATTTTCCTTGAGGACATTCTTTTGCCTGAACGGTCTGGGAGTTTCAGAGTGATACACTAATAAAGGCTTCACTTTGCAATCACCAGTAGCATTGGAACACATCAACAAAGTAAGCCTGTCTTTCATAGGCTTATGTCCTGGGAGTGCCTTTTCCTCCTGAGTAATGTAGGTCCTGCTTGGCATTTTCTTCCAAAACAGGCCTGTTTCATCACAATTAAACACTTGTTCAGGTTTCAGTCCTTCACTGTCTATGCACTCCTTGAATTCCTGCACATATTTTTCAGCCGCTTCGTGGTCCGAACTGGCAGCCTCACCATGCCTTATCACACTATGTATGCCACTACGCTTCTTAAATCTCTCAAACCAACCTTTGCTGGCCTTAAATTCACTCACATCATCACTAGTTGCAGGCCTTTTTTTAATTAAATCCTCATGCAACTTCCTAGCCTTTTCGCTTATGATCGCTTGAGAAACGCTATCTCCTGCTAGCTGTTTTTCATTTATCCACACCAATAAGAGTCTCTCAACATCTTCCATCACTTGCGATCTCTGTTTCGAAAACACAGTTAAACCTTTGGCAAGAACAGCTTCCTTGATTGCCTTTCTGTTGCCCACAATAGTAGAGATGGTTGATTTGGGTTTCTTGTACAACCTGACCAGGTCGGCGATACGCACTCCACTTTCATACTTATCAATGATCTCTTTCTTCATCTCTATTGGAATTCTAACCCTTATTGCTGTAGGGTTGGAACTAGAAGCTTTCTTGGGGCCCATGGTCACTTATTTTCCAGATAAAGCACCGAAAACACTGTAATAATACGAAATATTCCAATTGTATGCTTGGATGTTACCGCGGAGGCTGGCTGGTAAACAATGCCACCGGCGGAACATATGAGGCTGGCTCAGGCTGCACATTGGACGCGTCTCGGACGAAGGGCGGTGAGCGGGTTTTTGGGCGGTATGCGAGGCAAAATTTTAGTGATCAAAGCGTCCGGTATGCGGATTGTACGTTATGCAATGCGTCCGGTATGCGGGGGTCCACTGTAGTTGTTTATATCTCACCCGAACTTCCTCCTCCCTTAGTTTATGCACTTTTACCTCCTGCTTGTTGCCATTTTCCTCTTTTCCCATCTACCTCTTACTCTAACTGTAACTACAACTAAATAATGATCCGAAACATCAGTTGCCCCTCTATAAATATGTACATCCTGGAGCCTACCCATCAACTTTTTATCCACCAATAGATAATCTAACAAACTACTTTCAGTATGTGCTACATCATACCTTGCATATTTATTTATCCTGTTTTTCATAAAATATGTATTACTTAGTTCCAAACCTCTTTCTACACATAGCTCAATTAAAGGCTCCCCATTTTCATTTACCCCTGGCACCCCAAATTTACCTACTAGTCCCTTCACAACATTTTTGCCCACTTTAGCATTGAAAGCCCCAACCACCATTACTCTCACACTTGGTTCAAAACGCCCCACGCATTCACTCAACATTTCCCAAAATTTCTCTCTCCTCTACACTTCTCTCTTCTCCAGGTGCATATACGTTTACTATAACCCACTTTTCACATCCAACCTTTATTTTACTCCACATAATCCTTGAATTAATACATTTATAGTTCCTCTTTTCCTGCCATAACTTATCCTTCAACATTATTGCTACTCCTTCTTTAGCTCTAACTCTATTTGAAACCCCTGACCTAATCCCATTTATTCCTCTCCACTGAAACTCTCCCACCCCCTTCAGCTTTGTTTCACTTAAAGCCAGGACATCCAGCTTCTTCTCATTCATAACATCCACAGTCATCTCTTTCTTATCATTTGCACAACATCCACTCACATTCAGACTTCCCACTTTGACAATTTTCTTCTTCTTATTTTTTTAGTAATTATTACAGGAAAAGGGGTTACTAGCATTTTAGTTGACTTTTACAACACGCATGGCTTACGGAGGAAAGATTCTTATTCCACTTCCCCATGGATATAAAAGGATAAGTAATAAGACCAAAAACTATTAAGATAAAATGAAAGAAAACTCAAATGAGTGCGTATAAATAAACATGTACATGTATGTGTAGTGTGACCTAAGTGTAAGTAGAAGTAGCAAGACATACCTGTAATCTTGCATATTTATGAGACAGACAAAATACACCAGCAATCCTACCATCTTTCTTTTTCTTCTTTCAACAAACCGGCCGTATCCCACCGAGGCAGGGTGGCCCAAAAAGAAAAACAAAAGTATTTCGTTTTAAATTTAGTAATTTATACGGGAGAAGGGGTTACTAGCCCCTTGCTCCCGGCATTTTAGTCGTCTCTTACAACACACATTGCTTACGGAGGAAGAATTCTGTTCCGCTTCCCCATGGAGATAAGAGGAAATAAACAAGAACAGGAACTAGAAAGAAAATAGAAGAAAACTCAGAGGGGTATGTATATATATGCTTGTACATGTATGTGTAGTGTGCCCTAAGTGTAAGTAGAAGTAGCAAGATGTACCTTAAATCTTGCATGTTTATGAGACAGAAAAAAGACACCAGCAATCCTACCATCATGTAAAACAATTACAGGCTTTCGTTTCACCCTCACTTGGCAGGATGATAGTACCCCCCTGGGTGGTTTCTGTCTACCAACCTACTATGTTTAAAATGGTGTGAATATTTTGCATAGTAAATAATGAAGAAATTAACCCTTTATGGGTCCAGATCCCCCAATCTGAAAATTCCACACACTTTCCAAGAATTTAAAAAAAAAAAACGTATAATTTTTTTTTTTGTGAAATGGTAGAGAATCTTTTTCTGAAGATAATAAAACAAAAAGTGCAAAATTTGATAAAAAACTGATGAAATTATGCTCTCGTGAATTTTGCTGCCAATGATACACAAATAACCCGCACATAAAAGAGAGAAGCTTACGACGACGTTTCGGTCCGACTTGGACGATGTACCAAGTCACACTAACAAGATGTTTACAATGATGTTTACGCATCGGCAATTTTACCCACTTTGAGTCCTATTTTTGGCCAATTACATTGTTCCATTAGACCAGATTCTTAGCTATTTTGCTAGTGTGTGTTCCATTTTATATTTTGAGCACAAGAAATCGTCCAATCAATTATTTCAACTACCTAATAAAGTGATTGGAAATTGGTAATTTGGCCAATTTCACAAAAAGTTAAAAATATTCAAATTTCCAAATTATACTTTTTTTTTATTATCACACTGGCCAATTCCCACCAAGGCAGGGTGGCCCAAAAAAAAAAAACTTTCACCATCATTCACTCCATCACTGTCTTGCCAGAAGCGTGCTTTACACTACAGTTTTTAAACTGCAACATTAACACCCCTCCTTCAGAGTGCAGGCACTGTACTTCCCATCTCCAGGACTCAAGTCCGGCCTGCCGGTTTCCCTGAACCCCTTCAAAATGTTACTTTGCTCACACTCCAACAGCACGTCAAGTATTAAAAACCATTCGTCTCCATTCACTCCTATCAAACACGCTCACGCACGCCTGCTGGAAGTCCAAGCCCCTCGCACACAAAACCTCCTTTACCCCCTCCCTCCAACCTTTCCTAGGCTGACCCCTACCCCGCCTTCCCTCCACTACAGACTGATACACTCTTGAAGTCATTCTGTTTCGCTCCATTCTCTCTACATGTCCGAACCACCTCAACAACCCTTCCTCAGCCCTCTGGACAACAGTTTTGGTAATCCCGCACCTCCTTCTAACTTCCAAACTACGAATTCTCTGCATTATATTCACACCACACATTGCCCTCAGACATGACATCTCCACTGCCTCCAGCCTTCTCCTCGCTGCAACATTCATCACCCATGCTTCACACCCATATAAGAGTGTTGGTAAAACTATACTCTCATACATTCCCCTCTTTGCCTCCAAGGACAAAGTTCTTTGTCTCCACAGACTCCTAAGTGCACCACTCACCCTTTTCCCCTCATCAATTCTATGATTCACCTAAACCTTCATAGACCCATCCGCTGACACGTCCACTCCCAAATATCTGAATACATTCACCTCCTCCATACTCTCTCCCTCCAATCTGATATCCAATCTTTCATCACCTAATATTTTTGTTATCCTCATAACCTTACTCTTTCCTGTATTCACTTTTAATTTTCTTCTTTTGCACACCCTACCAAATTCATCCACCAATCTCTGCAACTTCTCTTCAGAATCTCCCAAGAGCACAGTGCCATCAGCAAAGAGCAACTGTGACAACTCCCACTTTATGTGTGATTCCTTATCTTTTAACTCCACGCCTCTTGTCAAGACCCTTGCATTTACTTCTCTTACAACCCCATCTATAAATATATTAAACAACCACGGTGACATCACACATCCCTGTCTAAGGCCTACTTTTACTGGGAAATAATTTCCCTCTTTCCTACGTACTCTAACTTGAGCCTCACTATCCTCGTAAAAACTCTTCACTGCTTTCAGTAACCTACCTCCTACACCATACACCTGCAACATCTGCCACATTGTCCCCCTATCCACCCTGTCATACGCCTTTTCCAAATCCATAAATGCCACAAAGACCTCTTTAGCCTTATCTAAATACTGTTCACTTATATGTTTCACTGTAAACACCTGGTCCACACACCCCCTACCTTTCCTAAAGCCTCCTTGTTCATCTGCTATCCTATTCTCAGTCTTACTTTTAATTCTTTCAATAACTCTACCATACACTTTACCAGGTATACTCAACAGACTTATCCCCCTATAATTTTTGCACTCTCTTTTGTCCCCTTTGCCTTTATACAAAGGAACTATGCATGCACTCTGCCAATCCCTAGGTACCTTACCCTCTTCCATACATTTATTAAATAATTGCACCAACCACTCCAAAACTATATCCCCACCTGCTTTTAACATTTCTATCTTTATCCCATCAATCCCGGCTGCCTTACCCCCTTTCATTTTACCTACTGCCTCACGAACTTCCCCCACACTCACAACTGGCTCTTCCTCACTCCTACAAGATGTTATTCCTCCTTGCCCTATACACGAAATCACAGCTTCCCTATCTTCATCAACATTTAACAATTCCTCAAAATATTCTCTCCATCTTCCCAATACCTCTAACTCTCCATTTAATAACTCTCCTCTCCTATTTTTAACTGACAAATCCATTTGTTCTCTAGGCTTCCTTAACTTTTTAATGTCACTCCAAAACTTTTTCTTATTTTCAACAAAATTTGTTGATAACATCTCACCCACTCTCTCATTTGCTCTCTTTTTACATTGCTTCACCACTCTCTTAACATCTCTCTTTTTCTCCATATACTCTTCCCTCCTTGCAGCACTTCTACTTTGTAAAAACTTCTCATATGCTAACTTTTTCTCCCTTACTACTCTCTTTACATCATCATTCCACCAATCGCTCCTCTACCCTCCCGCACCCACTTTCCTGTAACCACAAACTTCTGCTGAACACTCCAACACTACATTTTTAAACCTACCCCATACCTCTTCGACCCCATTGCCTATGCTCTCATTAGCCCATGTATCCTCCAATAGCTGCTTATATCTTTCCCTAACTGCCTCCTCTTTTAGTTTATAAACCTTCACCTCTCTCTTCCCTGACGCTTCTATTCTCCTTGTATCCCATCTACCTTTTACTCTCAGTGTAGCTACAACTAGAAAGTGATCTGATATATCTGTGGCCCCTCTATAAACATGTACATCCTGAAGTCTACTCAACAGTCTTTTATCTACCAATACATAATCCAACAAACTACTGTCATTTCTCCCTACATCATATCTTGTATACTTATTTATCCTCTTTTTCTTAAAATATGTATTACCTATAACTAAACCCCTTTCTATACAAAGTTCAATCAAAGGGCTCCCATTATCATTTACACCTGGCATCCCAAACTTACCTACCACACCCTCTCTAAAAGTTTCTCCTACTTTAGCATTCAGGTCCCCTACCACAATTACTCTCTCACTTGGTTCAAAGGCTCCTATACATTCACTTAACATCTCCCAAAATCTCTCTCTCTCCTCTGCATTCCTCTTTTCTCCTGGTGCATACATGCTTATTATGACCCACTTCTTGCATCCAACCTTTACTTTAATCCACATAATTCTTGCATTTACACATTCATATTCTCTTTTCTCCTTCCATAACTGATCATTCAACATTACTGCTACCCCTTCCTTTGCTCTAACTCTCTCAGATACTCCAGATTTAATCCCATTTATTTCCCCCCACCGAAACTCCCCTACCCCCTTCAGCTTTGTTTCGCTTAGGGCCAGGACATCCAACTTCTTTTCATTCATAACATCAGCAATCATCTGTTTCTTGTCATCTGCACTACATCCACGCACATTCAAGCATCCCAGTTTTATAAAGTTTTTCTTCTTCTCTTTTTTAGTAAATGTCTACAGGAGAAGGGGTTACTAGCCCATTGCTCCCGGCATTTTAGTCGCCTCATACGACACACATGGCTTACGGAGGAAAGATTCTTTTCCACTTCCCCATGGACAATAGAAGAAATAAAGAAGAACAAGAGCTATGTAGAAAAAGGAGAAAAACCTAGATGTATGTATATATATATGCATGTGCATGTCTCTGAAGTGTGACCAAAGTGTAAGTTGGAGTAGCAAGATATCCCTGTTATCTAGCATGTTTATGAGATAGAAAAAGACACCAGCAATCCTACCATCATGCAAAACAGTTACAGGTTTCTGTTTCACAGTCATCTGGCAGGACGGTAGTACTTCCCTGGGTGGTTGCTGTCTACCAACAGGGTACAGAATAAATGGTACAGGCCTTCCTGGCACTAAAATAATACTTCCTCTGTTTATTAGTTATGTTTCCAGTCTGTACTCATGAATTCCATTTTGATTTTTTTATTCACAAAGAATTTTTATTCACACCAAAAAAATAGAAGATTTACTGTTATGCAATACAGTAATAATTGTATAAGTAATGTCAGTACATTCATGAATGCACATTAGACCCACCAGCTGATGTGTATTGGGCACGTGATGTGATTTGTTTACTTTTTAACATCGGCAAGAATCAAACATTTCCACTACTTTGAGCTCGGTTTCAATCTATTTTCAGTACTAAAGCCAATCAAAATCACCTCTGTTTCTGTAATATATCTTCCATTTTGTAAAATAAGACCAAGAAACTGCAAATATAATCGTAAAAAACACACGAAAATACACCACGCAAAGTCGGTGATTTAATCCAAAAACACACTAACGAATTATTTTAAAAAAATCAGTTTTTTAATGCCCATGTTTTACCTGATATGATTGATGTGCAGCACACATTCTTTCGAAGAGGTTAACCCTTTAACTGTGGAAGGCCCCAACATTTTTTTTCCTATGTGTGTGGCAAAATTTTGCAAAACAAAAAGTTAGTTTGAGTTTGAAAAAGAATTAATGTGCAATATTGTGTACACTTGTTTCCTTGTGTAGTGTTTGAAGATGTTTGAGTACTTGAAACATGGGGAGAGTCACATCCTTACATGGGATATGCAATATAAATTAGATGATTTTTTCTGATTTCTTTCGATTGCTTTCATCTTCTAACAGCACATGCAAGGAAATTATATGACAATACAATTGTTCCAAAGTGTGATATTCAGGGAAATAAGTCACATTATTTCACTTTCTTTGGTTATCCTGGGTTAAAGCTGTCTAATGTATCCCTAACATCTGTTTATCCTCAAGATATTATCAAGGAAATCTTATGGAAATAAATGAGATGCAGAGTGGCATATCACACACTTCATTTACATGTGGTGGAGCAATGTTGCCCACAATGCACTGTGTGGACCTACGCAGCCCAACTTTTTTTTCGTATGTGATACAAGGTGGTAGGAAACCTAAACAGTTGAGCTAAGGCAACAAGCCCCAATTTTTAAAGGCACAAAAATGCTGTGTAATTTTATGCAAGTTGCAGTTAAAGGGTTTGAAAAATAGTGAGTACTATTTTTAAATTTTATTTGTACTATTTTGTCAGAAATTTTCCCTCAGAAATGTCAGATTTTCATGTTAGGTTCCATTGGATGGACTCAAAGCTCAGAACACCTCCAGTCATAATTGAACCAAAATTTGTGTTCCACTATGCACACCATTATGAGCTTATCTAAAAATTTGAAGGCAATTAACATTATGGTAGAGTGCAGGTTTATTTTTAATCTACCAGCCGTCTCTCACCAAGGCAGGGTGATCTAAAAAGAAAAACGGAATTTTTTTTTTTTTTACATTTAGTAATTTACGCTGGAGGTGTTACTAGTCCCTTGCTCCCAAAAGAGGAGATTTATTAGTATTTTTTCTCTTGTTATAGGTGCCCACTGCTAGTACAGTTGTTGAAGGTAGTCCAGCCTTGAATAGAGTGTCTTGGACAAATTCTGGTCAGCAGATCACAGTGGGAGATGACATGGGGAAGATATGGATCTATGATGTTGGAGAGGTAAGATTGTTTTTTCTATTATTATTGGCATGTATTAATACAGTGAGAGTTCCCTATACTAGTCCTCCCTGCATTTAAATTTTTATAATTCTCCCATATTTTATATGATTAAAAATATTTGAACTGGGCTTAGTTTGGCCAATAACTTGGAAAAAATATGATTAACTTACCTAAATCAGTTTCCAGGCAAAATATTTGAGAGTGAATGTTATTACCATTATCCATTTGATAGTCATTATCAACTAAAATTAGATTTGTTTTGATTGCTGCACAGCCTGATAATGTTTTCTCCATTATTGCATAATTCAACTTTGTCTGGGCAGTTGTCCATTGTCTTCTGAATTTATACATCCTATAGCAAATTACTGGTGGAAATACGATCATCACATATGTGAATTAACACTGACAAAAACTGCAAAGCAAGGGGGGATTACCTATATGTGGCCAGCTCTACAATCTAGCAGTAAGAAATAAAATGAACTCTCAATTTATTAGACTAATACTTGGAGGGGGTGACTGTATGAGCTCATTGTCCATTATATCTGAATTATAAGAATACTTTGTGATTGTAACAGTAACAGACAATTATTATTACTGGAGAAAATTTATTATATCGTAAATTAATTTACCCAGTGAATTGTAAGTAAATATAACAGATAAGTCTAAGACTGTCCATTATTTCTGAATGCTGTCTGACCACAGATTTGTCAATTAAATCTAAAATTATTTAATGGTGGGTCCACTAACACTTACAGAGTTGAAACCCGTGCTCTCAAGCTTGCTCTTGGGGTCGAAGAATTTAAAAAAAAAAAACTTACATAATTATTCAGTATATTTTTCTAGGTGTAATAAAGCAAAAAAAAAAAAAAAAAATCCCATTAGTACTTACCAAGGTACAGAGGCGTGAGGTTGACAGGTGAACAGCTGGCGGTAATATGATTTACTGCCATGCACACTGTATTATGTATATTAACTTCTTTGTATTTTTTCTTTGCCTATTTTTTCGAGGAACTTTTGTGGCCTGTAAGACCAATATAATGCACATTGTATATATTACTCATTGTATGCAATACCATAACCACACTAATATTGTCATCATTATATTGTTAACAGAACCTGTTTACACAAGTAAAAATGTTCCGTATTACTAATATTCTATCATATACATTAGACCGTCATTTAACACGGTAGTTACGTTCCTGAAAACACCATGTTAGATGAACTGAAGAACTTATGGGAAAAATTGGGTTACGTTCCTGAGAGCCCCAAAAAAGCCAAACAACTTTTTTTTTTAGGCCTCCACATCTTACAAAAATAAAAAGTGAAAATGTAATTGTAGTTCATTGTTATGATGTATTATGTTGTTTTTACTGCTTAAGACTACAAATGTAACAGAAATAATAGTATTTCTTACCTTAAATTGTGGGTGCTGGTGTTTGTGGATGATTGTGTAGAGTGGAGAGTTATGTTGTGGCCCTACTGGGCTGAGGTGGATGGTAGAGGTTCTGGTATTGAAGTTGATGGTTGTACTGGAGTGTTTAACTTTAAGTCATTCAATCAAGTGATTCAGTAAGTCAGTCAAGTGATTCAGCCTGGCCCATGGCTGGGCTCAGAGAGTAGATAAACTCTCGAAACTCTTCAAAGGTAAGTCAGTCAAGTCATTCAGTAAGTCAGTCAAGTCGTTCAGTAAGTCAGTTAAGTCGTTCAGTAAGTCAGTCAAGTCGTTCAGTAAGTCAGTCAAGTCATTCAGTAAGTCAGTCAAGTCATTCAGTAAGTCCGTCAAGTCATTCAATAAATCAGTAAGTCATTCAATCAGTAAGTTAGTCTCACAAATTTATGTTTACCTCTTTTATATGTATACAAAGTAACACTTCATTATGGCCACAGGATGTCTAATACCTTTGTTTTCTTCGTTAATTCTAAGACTTAAATGTTTACACCTTTTCTTGCCACTTTGAGCAACATTGATATGCTTACTGGGTGTCATGATTCCTTGGCAGATACCAGATATAGCAATTAAAAGATCGAAACACAATTCACAATCACAAGCTTGTAACTTGTGATTGTAGCTTGTATGAAGTACGAATGCTTTGATGGTGGGGTGATGTCGGGGGGTGGCTGGGGACAGCGGGAGGTCTCCCCAGCTGAACCACAACAAGGCGGCCGCTTGAGGAAAAGGGAGTTTTTTTTTCCTTGCCACAAACTGAACCTGTTAAACTCATCATATGACGTGTTACATAAAATTGTGCCGCAATTCTTCAATTGTGCTATACCCAAATCGTGCTAAATAACGGTCTACTGTATATACACATATTCAGTCACTGGACATGTTTCTAGAACTGCTGCAGTTTGTGAAACTCTGAAGCATGGTGTCATGCACAGAGGTGTTTTACGCTTCTCTCACACTTAAAATGAGTGTCTTTGTGGGGATTTTGTTGTATGTTCATAGACAAAACTTCTTTTCTGGGCCCATTTCTTCTTAGTAGGAAGCAGTGGTATAAGGTAGTAATCACCATGCCTCGAACGATAGGGTATTTGATGGTCAGTTCCTAGGCAGTTTTGTATTGCAGGCGTTGTTACCTATTACTTGAATATTATTATTTATCTGATGACAGACAAGCAAAATTCATCACATAGTGGTCTGTTTCTAGTTCTCATCTTGTACATATTATAAGCATTGACTGTGGAAATATCCACAAGATAGAAAAAGAGTTTCATGTACCAGTTGTAACTCTTGCAAACACAATCAGCAGACCAAATTTGCATGTTACATTGGTCCACTAAATGCATATTGAGGGTGTAGCCAATGACATTTTGGTGAATTGATGTCAACAATATGACATCTCATTTGTCATGCCACTGTAATGCCATGATGTCATTGGCATCAAACTCCTGCACCTCACTACTACAAGTGCCTGCATTGAACCTGGGCATATGCTTACAATTTGCTCGCACTTTGCCATTCACATTTGTTATGTTCACTCGCAAGAAGTCACTGAGTAATGAGCTTGTGTACCAGTTATCAGTGTATAATGTATGCCGTTACCAAGATATGGTTCCATCATTGTTCTAACCACATCACCCGAGATACCCAGTAACTTCTTGGTATCTTTCAGTGTCTTAATTCCAGTGTACAAAGTTATGTCTAATACCAGACCATTTTCACAATCACAAAATACAAACGACTTGATACCGAAGTGTTTCCTCTTGCTTGATATATACTGCTTGAACAACAATCTACCTTTGAACAAAATCAGACTCATCAATAAAAAGCTTCCTGAAGGGATAAAAATACATACTAAACTATTGTTTCAGATATATAAACACATTCCTAATCTTATATAACCTGTAGTTTTTTTCAGGCCTTGTTTTGTCTGAGAAGTGTAGCATACATAATGGTAGGGTAAATTGGTTCTCTGGCATCATGTCACTGAAGGCTGGGACTGAATTAAGCAGTCTATTGACTAGTATGACTTGATATTATGCTATATACACATGTGGCATGACCATTATTGTTGCAAAAACATATACATCTCAGACACTGGTCTCCTTCTATTGGTGTAGTTGTGATTGTGGTGAAACAGTGTATTTTCCATAGTATAATTAAAGTATGTACAGTGGACCCCCGACCAACAAAGGCATTGTCTAACCTATAATTTGACTAACGAAGCGTTTGAGCGTAAAAATTTTGGTCCAACCAACGATGAAAAACTCGACTAACATCATTCGTCCCAAACGCGTTCACATGTCCCGTCTGGCCTGAGCACGCCTTAGCTGCCCTGCCTCAGTTAGTGTGCCAGTGTTTACAAGCCAGTGCTGTCGCTTCCAGGCATACATTCGGTACATTTTGTATTATTCCAGTGTTTTTAGTGCTTGTAACTGCTAAATAAGCCACCATGGGCCCCAAGAAAGCTTCTAGTGCCAACCCTGTGGTAAAAAGGGTGAGAATTACAATTTAAATGAAGGAGATAATAAGTATGAAAGTGGAGTGCTTGTCTCTGAGCTGGCCAGGTTGTATAACAGACCCCAGTCAACCATCGCTACTATCTTGGCCAACAGAAAGGCAATCAAGGAAGCTGTTGTTGCGAAAGGTGCAGGTATGTTTTCGAAACAGATTGCAAGTACTCGATGTTGAGAGACTGTTGTTGTTGTTGTTGATAAACAAAAAACAGATATCAGGAGATAGTATCTCTCAATCCATCATATGTGAAAAGCCAAGGGAGTTGCATGACAATTTAATTAAAAATGCCTGCAACTAGTGGTGATGTGAGTGAATTTAAGGCCAGCAAAGGTTGGTTGGAGAGATTTAAGAATCGTAGTGGCATACACACTGTGTATGCCACTACGATTGTATGCCACTCATCACTACATCTTCAATATAGGTAAGTGTCATTTATTCTTCATTTAGTACAGTACATTATTTATTGTGCATGCATCCTTTTTTTTCTATGTAGGAAAATGTATATTTCATACAAAATTCTTTTTTTTTTTTTATACTTTTGGGTGTCTGGAACGGATTAATTGGATTTCCATTATTTCCAATGGGGAAAATTAATTCGGCTAACGATAAATTCGGCTAATGGCAAGCTATCTGGAACGGATTAATATAGTTGATCGAGGGTCCACTGTATTACTTTCCCGACAAAATTTCCATCAGGGGTTGCTCAAAAAATAGCTCAAAACATTGCATTTCACTGGCATTGTTCCCAAGGTACAAGATGGCCGGATTCCATATTGAGTTTCATCAACTTGATGAGGATTGGGAACAAAATTGGCACCCTGTTGCAATTGGCTGGTGGGTACTGGATATCTGGTCGAGATTGTGGATGTCCTGAGTCAGCATGGGTCCCGGATCCCACGTGGCACCTCCACCACCATCCCAATTGTGGCCACATTATCGTCACTTTCACTGTCTATTCCTGGTGTAGGACCATGGGATGTACCCCGTCCCCTTGCAGTAGCATAGGGCACTACCAGTCTGTGTGTGTAGCGTCGAATGAATTGATGCTTCACTGGTGAATATTCCTCTCCACTGTCTACTCGAATAGTCATCGAGAGTTAAGAAATCACAGTCAGTGTCACTATCATCACCACTACTCACATCAAAGTCCTGGCCACAGGAAAATATGAGCTTACATTTAGGCCATGGTACAACTGAGCATGGATGAGACAGACCAGCCCCAGTGGTAGATGGTTGAAGGTTTTCAGCAGTATTTACATCATCCTGAATGTTGCTTTCTGTCACAAATGTCTCAAAACCATAAAATTCATCTTCACTTCCACCTCCATCCATGTAAGATCTATCACTTGGGAAGAGGAGATTCCCAAGTGGGAGTGAGATTTTTCTTACCACAAGGCATGGTGAACAAAGCGTACTGAGATGGTGTTCCCACAATGCAATGTGGATGCCTTGATTTTTTGTACACCTCACACACGGACCACGCAGACCCATTCTCTGGTGTAGGCCTACCAGCTTTCTCCTGCTAAATTTGAAGCTGCTAGAATTTTTGCACCGACCCTGGGCTGCAAAGCATTAGAACTACGGGACCCACCCACTTAGAAGGCAGTCACTGATCACAATCAGTAATGTTTGTTTTAGTAATTTTCTTTGATAAACTGCCAGATTGGCAACTATACACAGCTGAAAATCAATAAATCTTTCTCTGAGGTAACCAACATTCAGCTTGAAGTTGATCAAAAGAGACAGTTTTCAGTTATTGCTCAGAATCCAACAATTTTACAACAATTTGGGCCTAGATATGAGGGAATGGGTCTATGCAGTAAGTGTACACCATATAAAAAAATCCTGCAGCATGCAGTGCATAATGAAGAAAAAACTGTGACCTTGTTTTGGTTTAAAATGGCGACTTGCTGTTTATTTTCACATGGTTTTTAGGTGTCAATTGATAGAATGGAAGATATATTACAGATTGTGATTAGTTTCAGGACTGAAAATAGCTTGAAATTGAGCTCCAAGTAGCATAAATGTTTGATTTTTGCTGATATTCAAGAGCAAACAAATCAGGCCACTCGTCCAATACACATCCAGTGGGTGAGTCTAGTAATTGTTCATGAATGTGGTGATATTATTTATACAATTACAGTGATACTTTGCATATCCGGCCTACCATTATCAGAACATCTCCAATATCCGAACAGGCCCTGGGAAAGGGCAAAATGTTAAAATTATTATTGAACCGTCCGAACAGCCATTTGGATGTTTTCTGCCGCTTCAAAAATTGGAAAAAGTACCAAAAGAAAAGTGATGGCAAAGCCACAGATCTTGGAACTCGATCAGTGCGTGATGAAGTGGTACTTACAACAACGTGGTAATGGTATGATGGTTCATGGCACCCAAATTAAAATAGCTGCAGAAATCCGGGAGGCTGTTATTCGAGCCCAGAGTGTCTGGTCCCACTGCCAGATGACGTTGGACTTGTTTTTTATACCTACAATGCTGATATGGTACGGATGTGCATTTTTTCCCCCTCACGTATCCGGAAACTCCGTGTTTCTGAACCGGTCTCAGCCCATGTAGTTTGGATGTGAGAGATATCGCTGTATTACAATATTGCATAACCATAAATCTTCTATTTTTTTTTTTTTTTTTTTTTTTCTCAACAAGTCGGCCGTCTCCCACCGAGGCAGGGTGACCCAAAAAAAAAGAAAGAAAATCCCCAAAAAGAAAATACTTTCATCATCATTCAACACTTTCACCACACTCGCACATTATCACTGTTTTTGCAGAGGTGCTCAGAATACAACAGTCTAGAAGCATACACATATAAAGATACACAACATATCCCTCCAAACTGCCAATATCCCAAACCCCTCCTTTAAAGTGCAGGCATTGTACTTCCCATTTCCAATGCCTGCACTTTAAAGGAGGGGTTTGGGATATTGGCAGTTTGGAGGGATATGTTGTGTATCTTTATATGTGTATGCTTCTAGACTGTTGTATTCTGAGCACCTCTGCAAAAACAGTGATAATGTGCGAGTGTGGTGAAAGTGTTGAATGATGATGAAAGTATTTTCTTTTTGGGGATTTTCTTTCTTTTTTTTGGGTCACCCTGCCTCGGTGGGAGACGGCCGACTTGTTGAAAAAAAAAAAAAAAAAAATTCTAAATGAAATTGTGTAAAACCTGAGCACGTAACTAATAAACAGAGGAAATGTTATTTTAGTGCCTGGAATGCCTGCATTGTTTATTCTGGACCCAATTTTGAAATTTGAATATTTTGAAATATGTGAAATTGGCCAAATTGCCAATTTCTGATCACTTTATTGGGTATTTGATTTGGCAGTTTCTTGTGCTCAGTTGATAAAATGGAAGACATACTAGCAAAATAGCTAGGAATTTTGTCAATTTTCCATCAGATTTCATACTTTTGGTTTCATTACCTTTGGAAAAAGATTCTCTATCATTTCTTTTTTTTTTTTTTTTTTTGGACAGTGAGAGCAATTCTCAAATTAGGGGCCTGGACAATGTAAGGGTTAAAGATTGTAGCCATTCAGAAGAAGTATACTTAAGTTATGTCACAAATTATACTCTAGCCCCAGACTGAGTTGAAAGGGTAGAAACTCCAGAAACTGGTCACAGTTTTACTAAACCATGTAACTGCAGTCAGGAGGTGGCTTGAGGCTATCAAGATATGTTTGAGAGCAACATGTGGTGTGAACATCATGTAGAGTATTCTGAGTGTAGAAATTAAATGGCAATGTAGGGTCACAAGGGTATAATTCTGAAGCCTGAGGGGTAGTTGTTGATGTTTGGGGTGGGATAGGATGACAGAGGATGTATAAATGTAGAGTGAAAGGTAGGACAGATAGGGTCTGTCCCAGGAGTGGTTGGATGGAAGGGGGGGGGTGAAAGAGGTTTAGAGTTTTAGGGGCTTGAACATCCAGCAGGCTTTTGTGACTGTGCTAGATAGGAGTCAGTGAAGACAAATGGTTTAATGAATGTGCTGTTAGAGTTTAGGCAAGGTAACTTTTAAGAATTGATGTAAGGAAACTGGTTAGCCAGACTTAAATGTTGGAGTTGGAAAGGTTATTGCTTACACTCTGAAGGAAGGGTGGGGATGTTGCAGTTAACCCTTAAACGGTCCAAACGTATACAGTGGACCCCCGGTTAACGATATTTTTTCACTCCAGAAGTATGTTCAGGTGCCAGTACTGACCGAATTTGTTCCCATAAGGAATATTGTGAAGTAGATTAGTCCATTTCAGATCCCCAAACATACACTTACAAACGCACTTACATAAATACGCTTACATAATTGGTCGCATTCGGAGGTGATCGTTATGCGGGGGTCCACTGTATATACGTTCACTCGCGTAGCGCCCCAAATTTTTTGAGGAAAAAAGAAATCTTTTCTTTTAAAAGGAAAAAAGAGCATATGGTACCCAGGCATCCCCAATTATTTTAATATGGAACACACTGAGTGCACACACCCATTCTCTCATGTCTAGGTGACTCAGGCTTATTGTGGCAATGTTGTGAATGAATGACAAAGAAAACGTATATATATGTTTGGGGCGCTACGCGCGTGAACGTATATATACGTTTGGACCGTTTAAGGATTAAGAGGGTAATATGAATTGTGATGTCAGTACACTTCTGAAAATGCAGTGATTGAATGAATTATGGTGAATGTGTTTGCTTCTCTGAGTCATCCTATCTTGGCAGGATGATGGAGGTACTTAGTAATACCTAATAAGAAATTATGATTCAGTTAACCCTTAGACTGTTTTGGTCGTATATATATATCTTACGAGCCAACGTTTTTGGCGTACTCATAAATTCTAGTGGCTTCAAATCAAGCAGGAGAAAGCTGGTAGGCCCACATGTGAGAGAATGGGTCTGTGTGGTCAGTGTGCACCATATAAAAAAAATCCTGCAGCATGCAGTGCATAATGAGAATAAAAAAAACTCTGACCATATTTTTTTTAATTAAAATGCCGACTTCGTGGTCTATTTTCGTATAGTATTTATGGTTGTATTCTCGTTTTCTTGGTCTCATTTGATAAAATGGAGAACATATTATAGAAATAGGGGTGATTTTGATTGGTTTTACTATGAAAAGAACCTTGAAATGGAGCTCAAAGTAGGGGAAATGTTTGATTTTTTGCCCATGTTCAAAAGTAAACAAATGATGTCATTTTACAATAAATGTCCAAGTAGCCATTCTAATATGCAGTCATGAATAGGTTGACATTATTTATACAATTATTACAATATTGCAGTAATCTGCATAACAGTAAATCTTCTATTTCTTGTTTGAATAAAAATTCAAAATAGAAACCAAGAGTAAAATCAGAGGGGCCTGGAGACATGACTGATGAACAAAGAAAATGTTATTTTAGAGACAGGAATGTCTGCATTGTTCATTCTGGACCTTATTTTGAAATTGTCATATTTTTTAATTTTCATGAAATTGGCGAAATTGCAAATTTCTGACCACGTTATTGGGTAGTTGAAATCAGTAAATGGGCAGTTTCTTGTACTCAATCAATAGAAAAAATGGAGTTCTAAAGAAATAGCTATGAGTTAGGTTGACTGGAACAATGGAACTAGCCGAATATAGGGCTCAAAGTGGACGAAATCGCCGATTCATAAATATCACCGAGGTCGCTAACTTCGTGAGAGCATAATTCCGTCAGTTTTCCATCAAATTTCGTTCTTTTGGTGTCATTACAGTCAGGAAAAGATTCTCTATAATTTCATAAGAAAAGATTTTTTTTTTTTTTTTTTAATTTTGCGACACCAGGAGACGCCTCAGGATTTTGGGTTGCGACAGTCAAGGGGTTAATAAAACTGGAAGGTTCAGTCTTATATACAGTGCTGTAAAAAAAAACAAAATCCAATTGCCTTAAATATGGCTCCAAACCATTAATGTTCATTTTCTTAAAGATGAGCCAGTTGAGTTGTAGGAAAGCAATTTAGGTCATTTTCAGAGAAATTATTTGGTTGATTTAATTTTTAAGTTTGAGCCACCAGCTGCACATGGATTTTGGAAGAAGCTGTATTTCTGTATAACTATAACCTTTACTAAACAACAGTCTTACAAAAAAGAAAGTTTTGCTACCTTGGAAGTACAATGAATTTACTATTAAAAAATTTGTTGCTGCTTTTAAATATGTGGATAAAATGTCATAAAAAAAGAAAGCAGGTGCCTTAAGCCTATGAACTGTTTACATCATAAAATTTGGTCTCTTGAACCATTATTAAATTACTCACCAGATTTTTTAACCCTTTCTGGGTCTGTCCCGTAGATCTACGGCTTTACGTTCAGGGTCCAAACCGTAGATCTACGCCATGAGCTCAGCTCACTCTGATAAACTGTGAGCGGTAAATTTGGGCCTAGATATGAGAGAATATATATATGTGGTATGTGTGCACCACATAAAACAAATCCTGCAACACACTGTGTATAATGAGAGAGAAAAAAACTGAGACCGTGTTTTTCAGTTAAAACAGCGACTTTGCAGTGTTTTTTATAGTTGTATTTCCGATTTCTTGGTCTCATTGGGTAGAATGGAAGACATATTACAGAAATAGAGATGATTTTGATTGGTTTTAACACTGGAAATGGCCTGAAACTGAGCTCAAAGTAGCGGAAATGTTAAATTTTTGCCGATGTTCAAGAGTAAACAAACGACCTCACACATCTAATACACGCCAGCTGGTGGGTCTAATATACATTCACAAATGTGGTGATATTATTTATACAATTATTACAGTATTGCATAACAGTAAATCTTCTATTTTTTGGTGTGAATAAAAATTCATTATGTGAATAAAAAAATCCAAGTGGAATTCATTTGTAAAGCCTCAAAACATAACTAATGAACAGAGGAAATGTTAGTTTAGTTCCAGGAATACCTATATTGTTTATTCTGGATCCTATTTTGAAATTGGAATATTTTGAACTTTGTGTTAAATTGGCTAAATTACCAATTCCCGATCACTTTATTTTGTAGTTGAAATAGTTGACTTGGCAATTTCTTGTGCTCAATTGATAGAATAGAAGTAATACTAGTGAAATAGCTAAGAATTTGGTTGACTGGAATATTGTAATTGGCCTAAAATGGGAGTCAACGTCGGTAAATTCGCGGATGCGTAAATATCGCTGACACATCAAAATTCGCGAGAGCATAATTTTGTCAATTTTCCATCAAATTTCGTGCATTTTGTTTTATTACCTTCAGAAAAAGATTCTCTGCCATTTCATAAGAAAAAATAACAAAATTATTTTTTGAAAATTCTTGGACACTGGTGCACCCTTTGAAATTTGGTCTCTGGACCCTGAAAGGGTTAAATTTGTTCTTTAGAATGTTAGTAAATCCTTTGTGAACAATGAGTGAAGCTTTGTAAGAGTACATTGGAGGACAGTGCTCTCTTTCCTTAAATATATCTACAGTGGCATTAATATTTACATATGATTCTTTTTTAAATTTTCTTTGGTTCATTTAATTCTTGCATATGGTTATTTATTGAATGTGTAGAAGTTCATATGTATTTGTTAGAAGTTGGTCGGGAAATGTAGATTTTTATCTACTCTTTTGGGGGATTGGTAATTTTTATATTTATTTTTTGTTGGGTGGAAGAATCATATCTATTGATGTTTAGTATCAAAACAACACAGTTACATCAACTATGTAAAGATTTTTTTTTTTTACTTATAAATTCAGTTCTCTCATTCAGAATTTTTCTAAAATGCAAGACCTTGATTTTCCTTGCAGTTGGGTTATGAGAATTATCACTTTGTTTTATAGACTCTGTGGACTGTACAGAAATAATAAGAATACATCTTTGATGTTTTCTTGCAAGAGCTTTTCTTTCTTGAGTGGAGTAGGTGAAAATACTTCTCATCTGTTTGGAGTGGGCATAAAGTATTGAAAAGACAAAAGTAACTCTTGATAAAATTGCTGAAGAGTTCTTCTCATTGATTTTCATGTGCATTGTAGTCTCTACATACAGTACTATGCTGATATCTAATAAGGATTAAACAAGATTTCATCAAATTTTATCTGGTGATAAAAATGAGTTAAGGAAGTATTGTAATGTAGACAAGAAAGCACACATATAAGAGGGGAAAAAAAGTTAGCTGTTAGAATAATATTCATCTTACCTTAAAAACTGTTTTTGAAAAGGAGGGTTTGCCAGCTGCCCTTACATATTCCTGAGTAGTTTCATTGAAACATGAAGTGAAAAGTGTCACTTCTTCACATCATTAAATTCCTAGTCAGTTCTTAATAAATTATCTGTTAGTGTAGCTCATAATTTTCACACTTAAATTGCCTGGGAAAATTGACACAAATGCAATCCTTTATTGAGTATGTTTTGCCCACTCTGTGGGTTAAACAGTCAATTAAGCAGCACATTGTACTGCACTTGTCTCTTTTTCCATCGTGTCGGTATTTTATACCAATTATGTCATTTGCTCAAGCTTATTTGAGAGTTTATCAATGGAGTGGTTTTTCACTCGCATCAAAGTATATACCGAGTAATGTTGCAGTACTTTTTTAGGCTTCCTTAGTAACAGTAAGACCATACATACTGTTATTTTATTGCCACCAATTCACACACTTTTGATTTGAAATGTGGTGTGGGAAGTTCGAATCTGTGGCTCATCACTCGCCAGCATTTTGGTCGAGTGGCAAAAAACGCAGCTCTGATCAGAAGTGTTTAACAACTGGAAGTCACAAAAATGTGACAAATCATCAGTCGGTGTATTGACTTGCTACCCAAGACAAAAATCTTTAGTAGGAGAAAAGGTACCAAGTTTTCTTAATCTTTTTGTAATGCTAACTTGATTTACTGGCCATTCAGCTTAATACATGCACAGATAGTACACACTGCTTAATGTAATTGCAGTATTCTCAGATGTATGAATATTCTGTAGTTTTGTTACACTACTGTGCAGTACATTAACATGTTCTGCCCCCCCCCCCCCCAAAAAAAAAAAAAATATATTGTACAATATTTTATTAATTTCAATGGTCAGGTCAGTGTTGAGTTAATCAAATGTTTGTGCAAAATGGAAAATTTGACAAAATGTACACCCTAGAGCTGTTGTATTTTTGTTTGAACCTCTGTATGGAGTGTCATTCTCCAACTTATCCTGCTTTTTTTTATTTATAATCCTGTCCTTATACCGAAATGTTTCCCGATAGAGACTGTTGGGTGTTAAGTTTACTTTCTATTTCCCTTGTTTTTATTTTTTCTATAGTATAGTGTGCCATTTGTCTTTTCCCAAGAGTATTTTGTATATGATCATATTACCATTTGTTTTGCATTCTTTCATTAACAAGACATAGGTAGCTCTCTTTCCTTATATGTATTGTTCATCTCAACTCTAGTACATGCATGTCTAAATGCATATATTGAACTTTCTGATTGGCTAGGTTAGGTCCGGCAGTGGCACTGCCGGAGCAGGATAGAATTTTTCGAGAGGAAACTGGACCACTACATTTTTTGTTAACACGTAGGCTGTCTCCCACTGAGGCAGGGTTACCCAAAAAAGAAGAAACTATAAAGTGTTTTTCTTTCTTTCAACACACCGGCCATATCCCACCAAGGCAGGGTGGCCCAAAAAGAAAAACAAAAGTTTCTCTTTTAAATTTAGTAATTTATACGGGAGAAGGGGTTACTAGCCCCTTGCTCCCGGCATTTTAGTTGCCTCTTACAACACGCATGGCTTACGGAGGAAGAATTCTATTCCACTTCCCCATGGAGATAAGAGGAAATAAACAAGAACAAGAACTAGAAAGAAAATAGAATACCCAGAGGGGTGTGTGTATATATATGCTTGTGCATGTATGTGTAGTGTGACCTAAGTGCAAGTAGAAGTAGCAAGACATACCTGAAATCTTGCATGTTTACGAGACAGAAAAAAAGGACATCAGCAATCCTACCATCATGTAAAACAATTGCAGGTTTTCGTTGTACAGTCACTTGGCAGGATGGTAGTACCTCCCTGGGCAGTTGCTGTTTACCAACCTACTACCTTGGTTGTTTTTTTTTTTTTTTTTTTTCCAACAAGTCGGTCGTCTCCCACCGAGGCAGGGTGACCCAAAAAAGAAAGAAAATCCCCAAAAAGATAATACTTTCATCATCATTCAACACTTTCACCACACTCACACATTATCACTGCTTTTGCAGAGGTGCCCAGAATACAACAGTTTAGAAGCATATACGTATAAAGATACACAACATATCCCTCCAAACTGCCAATATCCCAAACCACTCCTTTAAAGTGCAGGCATTGTACTTCCCATTTCCAGGACTCAAGTCCGACTATATGAAAATAACCGGTTTCCCTGAATCCCTTCACTAAATATTACCCTGCTCACACTCCAACAGATCGTCAGGTCCCAAGTATCATTCGTCTCCATTCACTCCTATCTAACACGCTCATGCACGCTTGCTGGAAGTCCAAGCCCCTCGCCCACAAAACCTCCTTTACCCCCTCTTTCCAACCCTTTCGAGGACGACCCCTACCCCTCTTTCCTTCCCTTATAGATTTATATGCTTTCCATGTCATTCTACTTTGATCCATTCTCTCTAAATGACCAAACCACCTCAACAACCCCTCTTCTGCCCTCTGACTAATGCTTTTATTAACTCCACACCTTCTCCTAATTTCCACACTCCGAATTTTCTGCATAATATTTACACCACACATTGCCCTTAGACAGGACATCTCCACTGCCTCCAACCGTCTCCTCACTGCTGCATTTACCACCCAAGCTTCACATCCATATAAGAGTGTTGGTACTACTATACTTTCATACATTCCCTTCTTTGCCTCCATAGATAACATTTTTTGACTCCACATATACCTCAACGCACCACTCACCTTTTTTCCCTCATCAATTTTATGATTAACCTCATCCTTCATAAATCCATCCGCCGACACGTCAACTCCCAAGTATCTGAAAACATTCACTTCTTCCATACTCCTCCCCAATTTGATATCCAATTTTTCTTTATCTAAATCATTTGATACCCTCATCACCTTACTCTTTTCTATGTTCACTTTCAACTTTCTACCTTTACACACATTCTCAAACTCATCCACTAACCTTCGCAGTTTTTCTTTAGAATCTCCCATAAGCACAGTATCATCAGCAAAAAGTAACTGTGTCAATTCCCATTTTGAATTTGATTCCCCATAATTTAATCTTACCCCTCTCCCGAACACCCTAGCATTTACTTCTTTTACAACCCCATCTATAAATATATTAAACAACCATGGTGACATTACACATCCCTGTCTAAGACCTACTTTTACCGGGAAGTAGTCTCCCTCTCTTCTACACACCCTAACCTGAGCCTCACTATCCTCATAAAAGCTCTTTACAGCATTTAGTAACTTACCACCTATTCCATAAACTTGCAACATCTGCCACATTGCTCCTCTATCCACTCTATCATATGCCTTTTCTAAATCCATAAATGCAATAAAAACTTCCCTACCTTTATCTAAATACTGTTCACATATATGCTTCAATGTAAACACTTGATCTACACATCCCCTACCCACTCTGAAGCCTCCTTGCTCATCCGCAATTCTACATTCTGTCTTACCTCTAATTCTTTCAATTATAACCCTACCGTATACTTTTCCTGGTATACTCAGTAAACTTATTCCTCTATAATTTTTACAATCTCTTTTGTCCCCTTTCCCTTTATATAAAGGGACTATACATGCTCTCCGCCAATCCCTAGGTACCTTCCCCTCTTTCATACATTTATTAAACAAAAGTACCAACCACTCCAACACTATATCCCCCCCTGCTTTTAACATTTCTGTCATGATCCCATCAGTTCCAGCTGCTTTACCCCCTTTCATTCTACGTAATGCCTCACGTACCTCCACCACACTTACATTCTGCTCTTCTTCACTCCTAAAAGATGGTATACCTCCCTGGCCAGTGCATGAAATTACCACCTCCCTTTCTTCCTCAACATTTAAAAGTTCCTCAAAATATTCTCGCCATCTACCTAATACCTCCCTCTCCCCATCTACTAACTCCCCTACTCTGTTTTTAACGGACAAATCCATACTTTCCCTAGGCTTTCTTAACTTGTTTAACTCACTCCAAAATTTTTTCTTATTTTCATTAAAGTTTCTTGACAGTGCCTCTCCCACTCTTTCATCTGCTCTCCTTTTGCACTCTCTCACCACTCTCTTCACCTTTCTTTTACTCTCCATATACTCTGCTCTTCTTATAACACTTCTGCTTTGTAAAAACCTCTCGTAAGCTACCTTTTTCTCTTTTATCACACCCTTTACTTCATCATTCCACTAATCACTCCTCTTTCCTCCTGCCCCCACCCTCCTATAACCACAAACTTCTGCCCCACACTCTAATACTGCATTTTTAAAACTATTCCAACGCTCTTCAACCCCCCCACTACTCATCTTTGCACTAGCCCACCTTTCTGCCAATAGTCGCTTATATCTCACCCGAACTTCCTCCTCCCTTAGTTTATACACTTTCACCTCCCTCTTACTTGTTGTTGCCACCTTCCTCTTTTCCCATCTACCTCTTACTCTAACTGTAGCTACAACTAAATAATGATCTGATATATCAGTTGCCCCTCTATAAACATGTACATCCTGGAGCCTACCCATCAACCTTTTATCCACCAATACATAATCTTACAAACTACTTTCATTACGTGCTACATCATACCTTGTATATTTATTTATCCTCTTTTTCATAAAATATGTATTACTTATTACCAAATTTCTTTCTACACATAGCTCAATTAAAGGCTCCCCATTTACATTTACCCCTGGCACCCCAAATTTACCTACTACTCCCTCCATAACATTTTTACCCACTTTAGCATTGAAATCCCCAACCACCATTACTCTCACACTTGATTCAAAACTCCCCACGCATTCACTCAACATTTCCCAGAATCTCTCTCTCTCCTGTACACTTCTCTCTTCTCCAGGTGCATACACGCTTACTATAACCCACTTTTCACATCCAATCTTTATTTTACTCCACATAATCCTTGAATTTATGCATTTGTAGTCCCTCTTTTCCTGCCATAGCTTATCTTTCAACATTATTGCTACTCCTTCTTTAGCTCTAACTCTATTTGAAACCCCTGACCTAATCCCATTTATTCCTCTCCATTGAAACTCTCCCACCCCCTTCAGCTTTGTTTCACTTAAAGCTAGGACATCCAGTTTCTTCTCATTCATAACATCCACAATCATCTCTTTCTTATCATTTGCACAACATCCACGCACATTCAGACTTCCCACTTTGACAGTTTTCTTCTTCTTATTCTTTTTAGTAATCTTTACAGGAAAAGGGGTTACTATCCCATTGTTCCAGGCATTTTAGTTGACTTTTACAACACGCATGGCTTACGGAGGAAAGATTCTTATTCCACTTCCCCATGGATATAAAAGGAAAAGTAATAAGACCAAGAACTATTAAGATAAAATCAAAGAAAATTCAGATGAGTGTGTATAAATAAACGTGTACACGTATGTGTAGTGTGGCCTAAGTGTAAGTAGAAGTAGCAAGACGTACCCGTAATCTTGCATATTTATGAGACAGACAAAAGACACCAGCAATCCTACCATCATGTAAAACAATTACAGGCTTTCATTTTACACTCGCTTGGCAGGACGGTAGTACCTCCCTGGGTGGTTGCTGTCTACCAACCTACTTAGTAATTTATACAGGAAAATGTGTTACTTTTTTTTTTATTCAAAAGCTTTTAGTCTGGGAGTATGCAATTTGTCCATCCTTTTCTTTCCTGCTTGTTCCCTTTTCTAAATCCATATTTACCTGTTAATTGTTCTGACGATCATTGCCCCGGTGGACTTTTTATGGACCAGGCTTCCTGGCTGATAGTCAGACCTCGCAGCAAGCAGTTAAGTGCCACAGCCCTGCTGATCAGAATCTGCCTAGAGCAACTTTTCAAGTTTTTTCTTGAAGAGTTTAGAGTGTATTGATAACTTGAAGGCAGAATATTGAAAAGGCTTGGACCTTAGTGTGTATATTGCATCACTGATTCTTGTTGAGGGTATTTTTGCCACCAAGTTGTAGCCTGGTGAGTTCTTGATGATATGAATACACTTGAGCTGTGTGGTTAGATTGTCATTTCTTAGATGTTTCATTGTCTGTCTAGTTCTTAATGGTTTTAGTAGCAGAGCCACTTCCCTTCCCATTCTTTCCTCTCCTTGTGCAATATCCCTTAGAAACGATTCACCCTTGTAACTTTTATCTTGTGTTCAGAGTTTGGGTCATTCTTTTACTGTCCTTTAGGTTGCTGATCTCATTTGTATACCTAGCCTGCATGTCTTTTCTTTTTTTTTCTCCTCCATCTCTAGCAATACCGTTGTCAGTGTGATTTATCTCTTCTCAAGGTGCCACATATCATGTTGGGACCTCCATTATTATACATGATGTCATCTTAACACCCTAGTTTACACATGCACCACTCTAGTGCTGTATGATCCACCTGGGTTTAACACTTTTAAATATCATAACGCTAATAATTTCTGAATGCCCTCTTCGGTATGTCCCAACCAGTTTTGTTTTTATTGCCTTGTTGCCTTAATTGTTACATTATGGATCACTTGGTTTAAGCTGCCAGCATATTTCTTAGCCTTTTTATGTTTATTCTTATCAGCTTATTAAATTATATCTTGCTGTTCTCTGGGTATTAATGCTTTCTCACACGTAAATAAGAAAACATTGTAAAGCATCGCAAGAGAGATTAATGCTTGGAATGTCATTGTTTTCTAGTTTTCCTTAAGTAAGTCTGAGTCACATTACATTACACCCTATTTCTTATAACCTTGAACCATTGTGATTGTTGTACGAATTTCTTCAGCTATTTAAGAAATGATTCATTTATTGGGAAATGGCTAGGTACTGTTGGTAGTAATAGTAATTACAGCATGTGTGAGAATTCTAAGGTGAAACACATTACAACACAATTTATATTTTTTTATACGGTACAAATGATGTAGTTTAGATGTAATAAAACATTATTAAGCACAAAAGAAAGCCACTAATATGCAGTGTATTTCAGGCAAATTAATCCTAATGCTTAAATATTACTTGAGATTTAGACATAAATTGTCAAGTAGGATTTCTTATGCAAATAACTACAGTCATATGTACAATAAGAAAGGTAGTTAATGAACAAATGGTACAATTTTAAAAGTACAAGTCACAAATCACTAATCCAGCAATCACTTATCTGGCTCCATCAGTAATCTGGCACTAATTTCAAATTTCATCATTATACTGACTCAGAAATTGTGCAGATGGTTGTAAATCCACAGCAACAAGCTAGTGGAGGAGAAAGCAGTGATGACAATGAAGCAGAAAGAGTCTCTATTGATTTTTTTTTTTCTTCAACAAGTCGGCCATCTCCCACCGAGGCAGGGTGACCCAAAAAGAAAATACTTTCATCATCATTCAACACTTTCACCTCACTCACACATAATCACTGTTTTTGCAGAGGTGCTCAGAACACAACAGTTTAGAAGCATATACATATAAAGATACACAACATATCCCTCCAAACTGCTATCTATTGATAGGTTAATTAAATGTATTCTAACCTAACCACTCTGTAATTCGGCACACTACAGGTCCCAGTGATGCCGGACCTGTATCACTTATTATTTCAAACTGATTCAGTGATCTTCAGTTTAGTGAAGTGATTGAATAGAGAATATAATGGGACAAGATGTATTATTTTTTTGGGGAGATGAAGGAAGACTGGAAGAAGTGACAGAGTTGGACGAGTTGGTTTTGTTTGACAGCGTTTTGCCATTTTAATTACGTTAGGGAGATGAGGTGCTTTTAACAATAGACTTGAATTTATTGGCAGCTAGGGAAACCTTTTGATGCTTCAGGCAACGAATTCCAGATCTTCGGGGTTTTTGTGCACATGGAATTTTTGCGCAGGTTGTTGGACACGGAGGGTTTTGTGTCATGCCTGTGTGTTCTGTTGCAGCTATCAAGGAGAAGTTTCAGAGAAGGGTTTATATTGGAATATAAATTTCTGTATACTATGAGTGCATATTATATATATTTAGTAAGTTCAAGCTTTTGAACAGTTGGGGAGTGTGTTGTCTGGCACTGGAATGAAGAGTGGGGGAGTGTGTTGTCTGGCACTGGAATGAAGAGTGTTGTCTGGCACTGGAATGAAGAGTGGGGGAGTGTGTTGTCTGGCACTGGAATGAAGAGTGGGGGAGTGTGTTGTCTGGCACTGGAATGAAGAGTGGGGGAGTGTGTTGTCTGGCACTGGAATGAAGAGTGGGGGAGTGTGTTGTCTGGCACTGGAATGAAGAGTGGGGGAGTGTGTTGTCTGGCACTGGAATGAAGAGTGGGGGAGTGTGTTGTCTGGCACTGGAATGAAGAGTGGGGGAGTGTGTTGTCTGGCACTGGAATGAAGAGTGGGGGAGTGTGTTGTCTGGCACTGGAATGAAGAGTGGGGGAGTGTGTTGTCTGGCACTGGAATGAAGAGTGGGGGAGTGTGTTGTCTGGCACTGGAATGAAGAGTGGGGGAGTGTGTTGTCTGGCACTGGAATGAAGAGTGGGGGAGTGTGTTGTCTGGCACTGGAATGAAGAGTGGGGGAGTGTGTTGTCTGGCATTAGAATGGGTGATAGTTTTTATAGCAGCTTTTTGTTGGGTTACTAAGGGTTTTAAGTGATTTAGTGTAGTAGATCCTCAGGCACAAATACTATAGGTGAGGTAAGGGTAGATTAGAGAGTGGTATAATGTAAGTAGTGTTGTTTAAGATACACAGTAATGTATCTTGTTTACATTAAATGCACAGCAATAAAATAATTAATTGCTATGAATTTAGGGAAAATGTGATTGTACAAGAGTATTTACTGTGAGGCTCATAAAATTTTGATCATTGCATCAGTTTGCAATTTAGATACATAAATTAGGTAAACCCCATAGTTATACAAAGTATCAGAAAGTTGATATCTGTATGCATTGGCAAATAGGAAATACCAGTAGTTTTAATAATTTAACATACAGTACTTATTTATAAAATTTATTGTAAAAGACTAGAACAAGGATTGAACTTTCTAAATGGCAGTTGTAAATGTGGTTTGGAATAAATTAAGAATAGGGTTTGATGATATAAGAGCAGCAGCAGTTGGAAGGTTTATGTGCAGATACAACATTAGATAAATTTTTTCCAACTTGATACATCATACGTGGTTGTAACACAATTTATAGTAGGAGAGAGGGAGGTATAGTCAGGTTTTAACGCAAAATAAGCAACTATTTGAGAATTACTGGTAGGCCTACTGATTAACGTTAGGTAGATGTTAAAATATTCTGGCCCATGGCTGGGCTCAGAGAATAGAAAAACTCTTCGAAGGTGTTTACTACTGGTAAGAGTTGATTGTTTTCATGATATACCTCGTTTAATATCCATATTCCCAAAGGCTTTGCCAGTTAGAAGCTTCATTCATTCATTAGAGGTTCGCCGGTACTTCTCCATATGGTGACCCGGCTGTGGGTGTCGTTCATCTTCTTTCTTGGGCCCTCCAGCTGGAGGGTAACATCATCATCATCTCTTGCGGCGACTCCCCGGGGGGGGAGTGTCTTGTTAGAAGCTGCTTTGGTAAAACCTTTAGCAATACAGATATTAAACCGGTTATACCATCAAGAACTAAGAACTATCACCACCAAAAGTATTCAACATGCCAGCAAGTCTTAAGATCTACCTAACATGAACCAGTAGGATTACTGCAGTGCTTCTCTAATTTCTGCTTATACCTATGTCCCTTTCTGTCCTGCCTATGAATTGTGCTATCCCCACATATGATCTGTCAGACTTGAAAAATAGGCATGCTATATAGGTAAAATATTAAATTTTACAACTGCTGCATATCTTTATTGGTGTTCCCATATCATATACTGTGTATTAGAATAGGGTTTACAAATAATTGAGAGCATGGAACAGGATTTAAAAATGATCGAGATGAGATTACCTTTTGTTCTGATTTTCCATTGTGCAGGTGCCATATCTGTGATATAGTGTAGAGTAGGATAAGTATCAAAGATATACATTTTTTTTAAAAAACATTAGCCATTTCCTACCAAGGCAGGGTGACCTGAAAAAGTAGACACAATTTTGTCATTGCTGTCTTGCCAGAAGTGCACTTACACTACAGTTATAAAACTGCAATATCAACAACCCTGCCTTGAGAGTGCAGACACTGTACTTCCCACCTCCAGGACTCGAGTCCAGCCTGCCGGTTTCCCTTCATAAATATTACCTTGCTCACACTCCAACAGCACATCGAGTCATAAAAACCATATGTCTCTACTCGCTCCTATGCAGCATGTTCACGCATACTTGCTGGAAATCCAAGCCCCTTGCACACAAACCCTCCAAGTCATTCTGTTGTGTTCCATCCTCTCTAAATGTCCAAACCAGTCAGCAGACCCTCCTCAGCTGTGTGGACAAGACTTCTAGTAACCCAGCACCTTCTAACTTCCAAACTACAGATTCTCTGCATTATATTCACACTGCACATTGCTCTCAGACACGACATCTCCACTGCCTCCTTGTTGCAACATTCACTACCCATATAAGAGCATTGTTATAGTTATACTCTCATACATTCTCAGTGCACCACTCACATTTTTCCTCTCGTCAATTTATGATTCACTTCGTCTTTCATAGACCCATGTGCTAAATAAGTCCACTCCCAAATATCTATACCTACTCTTGTGTATTGTACAAATAGTATACAATTTATTTGTGCTGTATACGAGTATTGAATTTTAATGTTATCCCAATGCAGGTCTAGAAACTTTCCTTATCTTTAAACATATTTTGCAGGTTTGTTTCCAAATGTACTGTAGTATATCTTTTCTAAATTAACTGAGCTGGTTTTTACCCAAGTATGGATTTTTTAAGCTTATCCATTACAGTGCTCTAAGATTAATATTTGAGAAGGCAAAAGTAGTGTCATCAACATTGTTGTATTTGGCAATGCATTGATATAAAGGCAAGGTAGAAGATACAGAATGCTTCCTTAGAGGGCAGCAGTGCTTGTATTTTGTGCGACTGTTAAAGTACTTGATCATGGCTGTGTTCTGTACTGTCAAAAGTGTTTTTTTTTTTTTTAGACCAATTGTTCAAATGGATACTCAGTTATAAAGTAGTACTTGCACCATGAAGCCACCTCAAGGAAAGAGTTCTTACGTTACCAGAGAGGAAGTTTCTTGATGCTGGTGAGGGTCTCATAATGTAAGGAATTGGACCTGTTCTAATTTCTTAAAACAAAGTCTGAATATCTTCCATATTTCCCAGGCACTGTATGACCCCTTCAGGTTTAGCACCCTCTCCCCCATTATTGTAATAAATTTCCACTTAGCCATTGTGTATGATTTTTTATTTTAATATTTGCTCCTAGGACTTTGAAGAATGTGAAAATTAATCATCTCATTACTCCTTTCTTGAGGCATGTTAAGATACTTCAGAATCAGTATATGTAAAATTTCTGTTTGAGGTTATGAAATTTTTCATACATGTATTTGTGTTGCCACATTGGAAAATAATTATGTCCATGATTTCTAACAGCAGTATTAATAAATTTCCTTTATTTGTAGCAACTAGCCTTACCACGTGCAGATGACTGGGCACGACTTGTGCATACGATGGGTGAATTGAAGAACAACCAAGCAGATGATGATCAATCTACTAGGCACTATGACTCCTCATTTTCATCACTTACGTCACTTTCATCATCTCCTCTAAGATGAAATTTCTGCCTAATGTATTCTGAATTATAGCCACTCATTTCATGGTGATATATATTAGTAGTAATGGTAAATTATTAAAGGATTTATTTAAAATCTATAGCATGCAGATGACTCGATACCCAAATAATGGCACATTGAGCCCAGAAGTGTTATGTAATTGATGTAGTAAGAAATGTATTAAAGTTAATTATTGTGAAAGAGAAAAATATTTTTTAACCTTAAATTTGGAAGCTATGATTTTTGGGTTAGAAAATAATGAACCCGTTTACCATTCTGTATTGAAGGGGCATAGTAGTGCACAAGTTCCTTTTGAGGATTATTTGCCAAATTGAGATTAATTTCAGTGTAAACCTTAAGCAACTTGTGTAAATTAATTGTAGTAAAACATTTTTATATATCCTTAATGTTGAGATAAAACAATAATCAATTTAATGTCCTTCAGTTATAAAATTGAGTGGGAAGCCCTAAACTCAAAAGGGCCTTGGATTAAGAGCACTTCCACTGAAGGTTATTTCCTTTGAAAAAGTTGAATGACTTGATAAAATTTATTCACCTTTCTCCATGTTGAACTGTCCTTCCTGCGAGTGTAATCAGTTCCTTGACCTTTCAGAGGTGGTTTCTGAATACCTTCCACATTCACCCAGATGCAAAACAATAGAATTTAGAAAATAAACTAGTCTACATTCTCTAGTTTGAAGGAATATAATTTTAAGATTTAAAACACCCATATTTCCTACAAATTATTTTCTTTTAAAAGGATATGTCAAGTTATAAAAAATAAATATAAGTGATTCTTTTATTATTTCCTTACACTATATAGCCCTTGTGGCTTACTTATTTTTAATTATAATAAATTTCCTTACAATTTTACGATATGGTTGACTTATTGTAGGATGTATATATACATAGTTTATAATGATTTGTAGTGCAGAGCCACTGTCATGCCTTGGCATTATGGAAAATAAGCAGAATCATTTACATGTAATGACTTTACAACTGTTCTCAGAATTTTTATAATTAATGACGACAGATTTGTCAAGTTGTATCTATAAAAGAATTTAATCATCCATGAGATTAAGTACAAGAAATTCAAATATAATAACTCATTATGTAGTGTAAAACAAAATTCAGTTCCCACTTTAATAAAATTCATTTTTCACTAATGACATCTTCAAACTAATTTCATGTTTTTATCTCGGCCTAAATATATATTTCCACTCATCACTGAAAAATTTACCACTTCAAACCCTTGACTAATAAAGATGTCTCATCTGAGATCAGGACATTTAATGTTCCGTTCCCCTCAAGGAAGGTTTCTTGATTTAGGGAATTGGATCTGTGCTCCAGTTCCCCGAATTAAGCCTGAATGCCTTCCACATTTCCCCCCCCCCCCCAGGTGCTGTATAATCCTCCGGGTTTAGCGCTTCCCCCCTTGATTATAATAATAATGTTCCGTTTCTAACTTTTATGTTATTTATGCAATGGTCAGTGTTGCTGGTAATACATCAATATACCAATATGAGAAAACTACTGTTTCAGTCAGTCACAGGATTTCTTAACTACACTTATGTTGTGGTTAGGAAAATGATACGAGTCACTTAAATTTTTTATGTTACTGCTCTCATACAATAAAAAATGACTTGGAAATATTCATGATAATTTTGGTTGCCTTAATGTGTTTCCTTCCAAACTCCTCCTAATTACACTTCCTTTAACGTACGTAAATAACTTTTATAAAATTATCTTTAAAATGTGCATGGTACACAAGGCACTTTAATGCAAATACGTATACTTAATTAAACAATGTCACCTCTAATTACACCTTGTGAAAGGAATACATGTAAATGACACCATTAATTAAATATATGTAGAAGGAATCCTTCATACACATTAACTTCTGGTGAGAAGCTGAAATCACTTTTAATTTAGTGCAATTATCTATAGTGGCTTTTCATTTTTTTATTCTTTACATGAATCTAGTCTGATTTTTTTTTCCCCTCGATTTTTTTTTTATTTTTTACGACACCAGTTCCTTTAATTACTGTGTTCTTTTTAAATTTCTTCCTAGGCTCTTCAAAATCATCACTGTTCCTTCTTTTACTTTTACTTCTTAATGGCCTATCATCTTCATTAACATTCTTTTCTTCAGAAACATTATGGTTCTCATTCACAGATGCACTGCTATTAGTAATATTCTTTTCATCAGAAACTTCACCGTTTTTCACACAAACACTGCCTTCATCTTTTTTTTTCTTCTGTTTCTGCGTTCCTTCCACTGCATTTTCTAAGTCACTTACCTCATTATTTTTGGGGGATTTTTTAGATGTTTTCTTAGGTGATATCTTGCGAGGAGAAGCCAATTTAATTTTCTTTGCTCCAATAGCTGAAATTTGCAAATGAATTAGAAGCAAATCACAGAATCCTATTCAGATTCTAATACAATTACAATATAAAACTTGAAGACTTAAGGAAACTAGTTTAAGATTCATAAAACTAGTTTCCTTAAGAATAAAGTTTTCTCCAGAAGTGTGGACTGTGCTCTGACACTCACTGTCCATCACAAAGAGTTCAATATTTTCTTTGACCTACATTAAGATATTTTTTTATTTGTCAAATTTCAATATTGTAAAATCAAAAGAGGTTTAAAAGTTTATCACAGACAATGAGAGGAAATAAGATATAGAATTTGCTGGAGTTGACAAGGCATGCAATCTCTATGACCCTCATGTAGTTGATAGACTTTTAACCTCATTAACCATGCTATAGGGGTAAAGTGCACATTTTTTTTAAGATGTTACAACAATGCAGAGGTTAAAACATCTTCAAGAAAATGTTGAGAGGATGTAAAATGTTAACCTGGATTTCAGTCATGTCTTTGATGAAGTACCATACGAGACACTTCAAGCAAAGTATGAAAGGATACGTTTCTTGACTGACTAGCTATAGTTTGCGTAAGTGAAAAATTAGGAAGTAAATCAGCTAAAACATATTCAACAGGTGTTCATGTTGAGCCCCTTCTGAGTTTATATAAATGACTCAGATGGAAGAATGGTGACACAGTTTGCTAGCGAGTTAATGTTGGTAGAATAGTACCAGCAGTAGTCTCAACTCTGAGAACACAAAACAATCATGACAAATACAATTTATTAATTTAAAAAAATATAAGGTGTTGATACAGTTTTCTTAAATCTTTCTTTCAACACACCGGCCGTATCCCACCGAGGCGGGGTGGCCCAAAAGAAAAAACCAAAGTTTCTCCTTTTACATTTAGTAATATATACAGGAGAAGGGGTTACTAGCCCCTTGCTCCCGGCATTTTAGTCGCCTCTTACAACACGCATGGCTTACGGAGGAAGAATTCTGTTCCACTTCCCCATGGAGGTAAGAAGAAATGAACAAGAACTAGAAAGGAAATAGAAGAAAACCCAGAGGGGTGTGTGTATATAGCTTGTACATGTATGTGAAGTGTAACCTAAGTGTAAGTAGAAGTAGCAAGACATACCTGAAATCTTGCATGTGTATGAGACAATAAAAAGACACCAGCAATCCTACCATCATGTAAAACAATTACAGGCTTTCGTTTTACACTCACTTGGCAGGACGGTAGTACCTCCCTGGGCGGTTGCTGTCTACCAACCTACTACCTAGGAGTTTTCTTAAATATGGTAATAAAATGTTTGGCTTCCTATCATGAAGTATAAGTAGCAGAAGTCACAAAGTTAACTATAATATGTCCCCTAAAGGAAGGTTGCCTGATGCTGGAAAGGGGCTCTTGATTTAGGGATTTGAATCTGTGCTCCAATTCCCTGAATTAAGCCTGAATAACTTCATCTCAGGTGCTGTATAATCCATGTGTTTAGCACTCCCCTATGATAACTACTGTGTGTGTCCTGTGTCTGTGTTGACTTCTGTAAATTTTGAGGTGTACTTCTGGACTTAATTTAAGATGCTGGAAATATCTTAATAAGAACTTTACACAATGAACTCAAGTATGACAAATTTAGCTTTAAAAAGTACTATATATAAGAAAATGTTGGAATGTCTGGTAAATAGACATTTGGTGTGGTATTTAGAGACACACAATAGTCTCTCCACTAGTTAATATGGCTTTCGTAAGGGTCGTTCTACTATTGACCCCTTACTCCGTTTAGATACATACGTATGTAATGCCTTTGCCAATAACCACTCGGTTATTGCCATATTTTTTGATCTTAAGAAGGCATATGACACAACTTGGAGATATAACATGTTGACCCAAGCTCACTCCTTAGGCCTCCACAGCAACCTACCATTTTTCCTTAAGAACTTATTATCTGGGAGACATTTCCGTGTTCGGGTTAGTGATATGCTTTCCCTGGACTTTGTCCAAGCTGAAGGTGTTCCCCAAGGGGTGTGTCCTGAGCACCACACTTTCTCCTCGCTACAAATAATGTGGTATACATTCTTCCATCTAATATTTGATCATCACTATATGTTGATGACTTTGCTATAGCTTATGCAGGTGCTGACTGTCGCCTCATTGCAGTTTCTCTCCAGCATGCGGTCAACTGTTTTTCCAATTGGGCCACTGTTCATGGGTTTAAATTTTCTAGTACTAAAACACACTAAATTACTTTCACTAGATGTTCTATCATCCCTGATAATCCATTTAATAAAAGTTAACCACATGTATCTTGTCTAGATTTAAGCAGTTATTATGTACTAGGATTAGTCTGCCTGAAATACCCTGGCATGATAGTGGCTTCCTTTGTATTTAGCAAACCAAAATTGTAATTACACATTGTAAACTTTACAAAGAAATAAAATCTTTATTGTACCTGTATGGTTTGTGTATCTCAGAACATGATACTATCAGGTTTCCTGGCCTTCTGTTTGACCATTTGTTATCTTGGAAACCTCACATTGCCTCTTTGATGTCAACTTGTTATAGCCGGCTGAACCTCCTTAAAATCCTCTCTCATCTTTCATGAAGGCTGATCGTAAAACTCTCCTTTGACTGCATTCTGCCCAAATTTTATCAAAACTAGACTATGGCGACCAGATATATTCAGTGGTCTCTCCTGTAACTCACTCTAGCCTTGATCCCAGGGATTACGTTTAAGCCTCGGTGCTTTTTGCTCTTCACCTGTTGATAGCCTATATGCAGAGGCAAATATTCCATCCTTGACAGATCGCCGTGATGCTCATTGCCTCCCCTATTTTGTTTGCTGTCATGACCTCCACAATCCTTCCATATAAGTAGTATAGGATAGTAATGGTTGTTAGTAGAAGTTCCTTACTTGTTCGCTGCCCCTGTTTACTCAATGTCTCTTTTCTCTTCGTCTACATTCCCTCTTGTCTTCTCTTCAGCTGCCGCCTTTCTATGTTCACGTAGCACCTAGCTTTTCCCTTCCCCCTTGGGAAGTTCCGATGGTTCGTGTCTGTTCTTCCCCACTGCCATGCCCAATACCCAAATACCTACAGATGCTTCTTGCTCTTTTTTTTTTAATCGCTTTCAGTCTAATTCCCATGCCATTGCAGTGTACACCAATGGTTCCAAGTCTTCTGATGGTGTCAGATTTGCAACAGTGTTTCCAGACAGCATCGTACGAGGGTATTTATTAGTCTCGCCCAGCATTTTTACAGCTGAATTTTATGTCATTCTCGTAGCACTTAATCCATATCGCATCTATGCCTGTGTCACCATTTGTGGTAGTTTCAGATTCCCTTAGTGCTTTGCAGGCTATACGAAAATTTGATTCACCTCATCCACTGGTTCTTTGTATCCAACTTTGGTTATACAGTATCTCTAACAAGCACAACGATATTGTTTTCTGCTGGGACCCGGTCATGTTGTTGTACAGGGCAATGAACAGGCAGACACTGCTGTGCGGTCAGCAGTACATGACCTCTCAATTTCATATAGAGGTGTTCCATTCACAGACTATTTTGCTGTGATTTCTACCCACCTTCACAACCGTTGGCAACAACAATGGTCTGATCTACTACTTAATAAATTGCATTCTATTAAACCAAGTCTTCTTATCGTCAATGTTGAAGTTGTGAAACTACTCTCTCCCGTCTTCGTGTTGTCCACACTCGTCTCACTCACGGGTATCTAATGGAAAGGCACCCTGTTTCACTCTTGTGAGAACTTGTCAGGTTCCAGTTTCTGTTAGCCATATTATGTTGGACTGCCCACTATTAACGAGCACGAAGAATTTACCTCCGACATCGTCACTGCTTTATTGCCCTTACTTTACTTTCCCTTCTTGCTGATGGACCCTCCTTTAACCCAGACTCTCTTGCTGACTTTTTGACAACAACTGATTTACTGCACAAACTTGATGATGATGCCTCTAGCACTCCTCACAGCCCTCTTTACTTCTTCCTCATGCTACCCTCTACCCCTGCCCCTCTGCACTGCATAACCTAATAATCTCTCTCTCCCTCTTGCTACCGAATACCCCTGCCCTGCTGTGCTGTATGACCCTTGTAAGATTAGCACTTCATTTTGATTATAATAATAATAATATATATAAGAAAGCACTGACTTGTCAAACAAAGCTGTAAATTTATTTATTACATCGAGTGTCTCTCACAAGCAGGATGAGCTTCCCCTCACAAAAAAAAAAAAAAAACACATTCACCATTATTCATTCAATAGCTGTCTTGTTAGCAGTGCATAGAAAGCAACATCCCCACCCATCCACTGGCATTCAGACACTGTACTTCCCACCTTCATCACTCATGCCCGTCTAACTGGTTTCTTTGAACTCCTTCATAAATGTTACTTTGCTCACACTACAACAGCACATCAAACCCTAAAAACTAGTTCGTTTTCACTCACTCTGATCTAACATTCCTATATACACCTGCTGAATGCTCGAGCCCCTACCACTTGCAGCCTCTTTTACCTGTTCCCTCCAACCATTCCTGTAGTCCTCCACATCAACTCCAAGGCTGAAGGACTGATTACCTCATCTTTTGTATATAGTTCTTTTGTCTTCCAATTATGTCCTAGAATTTTTGATAAAGCCACTGGATGGCAAAACATCTACAATAAAGATACCCAGATGTTACATGTGTCTAATTTTTATCTTGATGGTACTGTATACCATTCATGTACAAGAAAATTTTTTTTTTTCTGGTCACCCTGCCTTGGTAGGAGACAGCTGACATGTTAAGAAAAAATTATAAACCCTTCGAAAAAGGTCACACCACCAAAAACCTGCATTTACACACGACTCTTGACTTGACAATAGTCAAGGATGAACTGACACGTCATCATAAGGTTCCTCTCCTATTGAAAAATTCACAAAGTGATGTTTGCATGCATTCTTAATGGGACATTCTGTCAAGAGATGCTGAACTGATCTGATAATACCTGTAGAGTAGAATTAGGCACACCTGCAAGAGATGACCATGTATGAGTCTAGGGTGATCAACATACAGGTATGTGAGCAGTTCTCAGAGCCAGCAAAGATGGAAGGATGATGGCTTGAAGGACAATTGAGGTTTGAAGAAAAACAGTTTGTTGCTCATTAATGAGACTATGGCCTTGCTAGTGATCTCGCAAGAGCTGAGTTAGTACTAGAAATCTAGTGAAAGGTATTGAACTACAGAATAAGCCAAAGAGGCTACAAGATCATTTCCCCAAACTCCTGAGTAGTACAGGAACCCAACAAAATTTTTTTTTTTTCTTATCTGCTAAAGATGCAGAGACAACACAATGTGAGTGAGGGAATGAAAGGAATGAAAAGATTTGTACTACTGCTTGTAATGCATCCTGAAAACCAGACAACTCGCCAAAAGATGAGGCAAACAGGAGCAGCAAGATACTGATTAATTGTGACAATTAGGATTGGATCATGTGATCAAAAAGGACAGGTAGATATCCTGCTCCAATTGTGTACACGACAGTATCACCAGTGTATGACTTGAAATGATTCAAGAAGAGTTAACAAAAATCAAAGGGCAAAAGAGTGAGATGCGAGAAATGGCATAGGGAAAAGATAAACATGAACCACTGACTCTTGGGTAGGGAGTAATAATGAACAGAAAGAGGAGGTAGGAATAATGGCGTGTAGGTGTAAGCCAGAGCAATGTAATAAGGATGGGTGATGATGAACACTTGGCTTTACTAACATTCATCCTAATTTTTTTTAGGTCATTAGATCATCATGGCCACAGAAGTGAACAAGAAAATGGTGACAATGTGTATCTCACAATGAATAAATGTATTAGATTTTACATACAGGTTTTTGACTGGGAATGACCAATGAAAGAGAAGTGGCTAATAACACTAGACAACAACAAAAACTCTGCTTGTTACTGAGGTAAACGTGTGCTTTATTAACCCTTTTGGTGTCAGTTCCATTATATCACGGTTTTGAAGCCAGTGTTGGTCCTGTAATATGACGCCATGAGCTCACCTCACTCAGATAAGCTGTGAGCAGTAAATCTGGGCCTGGATATGAGAGAATGGGTCTATGTGGTAAGTGTGCACCATTAAAAAAAAAAAAAAAAAAAATCCTGCAGCACGCGGAGCATGAGAAAAAAACTAACCGAGTTTTTGGTTTAAAACTGCAACTTTGCAGTGTGTTTTTGTATGGTTTCTATGGTTGTATTCTCATTTTCTTGGTCTCATTTGATAGAATGAAAGATACATTACAGAAATAGAGATGATTTCTGATTAGTTTCTGGACTGAAAGTAGTCTGAAATCGAGTTCAAATTAGCGGAAATATTCAATTTTTGCTGATGTTCGAGAGTAAACAAATAGTGTCATCCATCCAATACACATTAACTGGTGGATCTAATATGAGTTCATGAATGCGCTGATATTATTTACACAATTATTAGAAATGCAGCAGTCTGCATAACAGTAAATCTTCTATTTTTTGTGTGAATAAAAATTCAAAATAGAAAGCAAGTGTAATATAAGAGGGGCCTGGAGATGTGACTAATGAACAGAGAAAATGTTGTTTTAGTGCTAGGAATGTCTGCACTGTTTATTCTGGACCCTATTTTGAAAATGGCCTTTCTTAAATTTTATGTGAAATTGTCCAAATTATCAATTTCTGATCACTTTATTAGGTAGCTGAAATAGGTAAATGGGCAGTTTCTTGTACTCATTCCATACAATAAAAGGAGTACTAATGAAATAGCTATGAGTCTGATTGACTGGAACAATGGAACTGGCCCAAAATAGGGCTCAAAATGGACGAAATTGCCAATGCATAAATATCGCAGAGACCACTAACTTTGTGAGAGCGTAATTCAGTAAATTTAACATCAAATTTCACAGTTTTGGTTTCATTACCTTTGGAAAAAGATTCTCTTATCATTTCATAATAAATAATTTTTTTTATTTTTCGAAAATTCTTTGACACTGAAAGGGTTAATATGAGAATACCGAGTTGGAATCTGAAGTCAGAATTGACCCAGAACATCAAGATTTTTAACTACATCAAAATAAATGCAAAAACTGTTCATTAAAAACAATTAAGCATATTAACAAGTGACTTGTGTACATGCTATAAAATTTTCACCAGCTTGTTATTAATACTCAAAATAGCTGAAAACTGATTTTCAGTATGTTGTGTAAAGAAAGATTCTTATGCAATGGATAATTCTGGTCTCAGATTTGAAACCAGTACACTAGAATTAGTCTAAAACATACTTTTACCAAAGTAGCAGATTTGTTGTTCTATTGGTAGATTTGTTCTTCTGGTAGATTTATTGTTCTATTGGTAGAATTGCTGTTATATTGGTCGACTTCTTGTCCTATTGGTCGACTTCTTGTCCTATTGGTCGACTTCTTGTCCTATTGGTCGACTTCTTGTCCTGGTCGACTTCTTGTCCTACTGGTCGACTTCTTGTCCTACTGGTCGACTTCTTGTCCTACTGGTCGACTTCTTGTCCTACTGGTCGACTTCTTGTCCTACTGGTCGACTTCTTGTCCTATTGGTCGACTTCTTGTCCTATTGGTCGACTTCTTGTCCTATTGGTCGACTTCTTGTCCTATTGGTCGACTTCTTGTCCTATTGGTCGACTTCTTGTCCTATTGGTCGGCTTCTTGTCCTATTGGTCGGCTTCTTGTCCTATTGGTCGGCTTCTTGTCCTATTGGTCGGCTTCTTGTCCTATTGGTAGACTTCTTGTCCTATTGGTAGACTAGATGCTGTATTGGTAGACTTGTTGTTCTACTTGCAGATCTGAATCTTCCTTGCTACAAACATGCCAATCCCGCCTCCATTTCATCATGCATATTTACCTCCATTTCATCATGCATATTTACATATTTCTTTAAATATTCTCTCCACGGTGCTGTTTTAGTTTGAGCAAAGCAAGAGTTATGGGAGGATTCAGGAAAAACTAGTTGGCTGGACTTGAATCCTAGAGGTGGAAAGTATAGTGCCTGCATTCTGAAGGAGAGGTGTTGGTGTTGCAGTTCAGAGGGTCATCTGAGCTGTGATGTCAGCACACTCTGGTCACTTCAATCCCCAAACACCAATTTACAATCTTGGATATATATTTTAAACAGGTTTTAGAATAAGGCAAAAAAAAAAAAGGCACCAACCTTCTACATGGCACACTTCTGCAACTGCTTCACTTGCAAGAAGATAATCAAGCCAGAGAATCTGTTTGGTGGACAAGCGATCATTGGGGCCCTTGACTTCAACAATACGGGACATCTGGAAACCAAAAGAAGCATAAAGCAAACAACTCCATAAATATTCTTATGAGCGGAGAATTCCTTCACTACACAATCAGCAAGATTTTATAGTATATTTTATGCTCCCAGTACATATGCCATGGAAAACACACTTGAAAAAATGCATTAAGAAATTGGAGGTGCAGATGGTAAATGAGACTAGTTCCAGAGCTATGAGGTGTAAGCTACAAGGAGAGGCTGAAGAACTGAATCTGACAGCACTGGAGGACAGGAGGTCTACCAGGGAAGACATTATAACAATGTACAGGGTACTCAAGAGGAACTGATAGGGTAGACAGGATAGGCTACTTGAGAGGCAGGAAACTGGTATCCAGACACTTAAACAGGTAATTACAACAACAAAATAAAACAAAAACACATACCACATAGAAAACTTTGAGTACCTAGTGAAACTGAAGGTGAAGGAAAAAACAGCAGGTGGAAGACACCAGAAACCAGACTTTAGAGGGAATCTCATTTCAAGGGGATAAGTGAATTCCTGAATGAAATGCAGTAAGATAGAAAACTGAAAATCAGCGGATGAGATGACAGAGTTGGTAAATGAAAGCACTCAGAAGAAGAGGAGAACTTTATACCCAGAAGAAAACGTCATAGCAACAAAGATAATGAGAGCTCTAGCTTCAACCAGAGATGCTGAGAGGCAAAAAAGAGAAGCTTAAGAGCAATGAAAAACTGTAGAAATCAAAAGACAGACAAAAACAAAGTAAGAAAATTCACCAGAAACTAATATGCCAGGGTGAAGAGTGACTGAGTGAAAACTGACAAAGCAGCATATGCCAAATCTGAACCGAAACTGCTTCACAACCACATTAGAAGATTAGAAGACAGACAACAGGAAAAGACTAGGTAATTCAACTCAAGAAGAAAGGAGGAGAGCTAACAATGACAAGGAAGTCTGTAAAATATTTATCAAATGATCTGAAGAGTTCTTGGTAGAAACAGTCAATAACTGAAAGCTTAGGGTACAGGGTACACTAACACATGACATACATACAGGAAGAGGTAGAGAAACTTACGATGGACCTGGATACATCAAAGGTAATGGAACCTGATAGGGTGTCACCATGGATGCTGTGAAAGGGAGCAGAAGCACTGTGTCTAATCCACCAGCTAGGATCTATAAGTCAATGGATATAGGACAGTTGGTAGAGATCTGAAAAACAGTGCCAATATTTAAGAAAGCAGACAAGATGCACTGAACTACAGACTAGGTTCACTGACATGCATACCAAGAAAAATAATGGAGATTATCAGAAGGGAAATGGAAAAACACTTGGAGAAGTGATGTCACAAATAGTAACTGGCAAGGTTCATAGATGACAAATTTTGTCTCAGCAACCTGACAAAGTAACAGACACTAAGAGATAAGTGTCAGGGGCCCAAGACCATTCAACTACTTCTCAGCATACATAAGAGGGATTAATAATAAGCTCTGGCTGTCTTCAAGATGGAGCTGGACAGATACCTAAAGTCAGTCTCTGACCAGCATGGCTGTGGTTCATATCTTGGATTGTGTACAGATGGCAGCAACAGCTTGGTTGATCAGACCCTGATCCACCATGAGGCCTGAACAGTGATGGAGTGATGAACCCCGGGACACCCTCCAGGTAGGAAGACATGAGACAGGAGAGAAAAGGATGGGTGGATTGCTTTTTCTGACTGTAAGAAGGTTGGGTTAAAAACTCAAGATGCATGCATGAATAACAGGAAACATACTCCAGTGCATCAGAGTACCTTAGGGGAAAGGAAACACTGATTGTCAAGGAAGAACTATTAGCATGAGGAAGAGTAACTGGTGGAGTTCCACAAGGATTAGTAATAGAGAGCCCATCTTAAATCCAAGTCATCAGTAAATGAGTATGTCACTAAGTGAGGAGAGGCTGTAGTTCTAATAATGTAACATAAAATGCAATACAGCCTCTCCTCACTTAGCGATGTATTCAGTTCTCGACGATTCAGACTTACAACAGGCTCTCTTATCAGTATGCATAACTAAATAATATTAGAGCTGATTTTCTCTATTCTGTTTATTACAATATACAGTACACTGCTGTATAAACATTTAAAAATATACCAAAAATGTTATAAATGGTGCAAAGGTGACATTAAAACAATATCAAAGATGGCTCACACAAACTCACTATCGTTACAGTATGTTCCTCACTTAGTGACGAATTCATTTACTGACGTGGTCTTCAGAACAAAACTTCATCATTAAGTGAGGAGAGGCTGTATATTAAATGTTAAGTTTTTTAACTATCAGTAACACACACACTCCATCATTCATGTCAAAATAAATAATAATATACAAAAATAGTTAGAATTACAACCAAAATTTTAAAAGGGGTGGAGGGGAAAGCCAGTGGAAGGGCTAGGTCACATGACCAAAGGCTCCAACTGTGGGTCATCACATGACTAAGACTTTTCCTGTTTCCTGACAGACCTAATGCCTATTTGCTATGCTAAAATAACATACTGCGAGTGTTATGTTTTGTACTGTATTAGGTTATGATGTGAACACAATATCTCCACCTTCAGCATCTCCACATCCCCATCTCCAGTATCCCCACATCCAGCATCTCCACCTCTGGTATCCCCACATCCAGTACCTCCACCTCCTCATCTAACATCTCAGCTGCTTTGTTCTTGACAAGTCAACATTTACCTCCAGACTTTCTTAGTAATCTCTTTCTTATTAGGTAAAGATAAATAACATTATGTTAGCTATATTTTTCTTTAAATTTTTTCCTTTAGTTACCCTGTATTATTAATTTATATCAGCAATTTTAAGGAAAAAACACACCAGATTTCATGGATTACAAAAATTACAGGTGGTCCTGGATTTATGCTGGGTTATTTTCTGATGAACCCAACGTAAGTCAAAAATATATGCAAAATAAATAAATAGCTACTGTCAGTGAATTAATTAAACAAACAAATACAGCTTCTCCTCACTTAGTGACGTACTCACTTGCCGATGATTCAGACATATGACAGGCTCTGACCAGTATTCATACCTATATAATGTATATTAGAGCTGATTTCCTCTATTCTGTTTATTACAATATACAGTACATTACTGTATAAACACTTAAAAATATACCAGAAATGTTATAAATGGTGCAAAGGCGACATGAAAACAATATCAAAGATGGTTGACACAAACCCACTACCATTATAGTGTGCAGGAAGCATTTAGAAACAAAGTTATCCCTAGAGATAGAGTCAGATGAACTAACCTTGGTGGAAGGATTCCACACAATCAGATCGGGAAATCCACTTCGTGTAAACCTGTGATCTTTGGCCAGACGTTCACATATAGCAGCAATAACACGCAAACCCAGACTATTTACCAAGCCCTGAAAAATACACTTGTTTTCACTTGACTTTCTCTTGTGCATAAGGAGAGGTTAAACAAGGAGCAAGGAGAATTCAAGCAAGGAGAAATCAAGCAAGAAGAAGTTAAACAAGGAGAGGTTAACCAAGGGGAGGTTAACCAAGGGGAGGTTAACCAAGGGGAGGTTAACCAAGGGGAGGTTAACCAAGGAGAGGTTAACCAAGCAGAGGTTAACCAAGCAGAGGTTAACCAAGGAAAGGTTAACCAAGGAAAGGTTAACCAAGGAAAGGTTAACCAAGGAAAGGTTAACCAAGGAAAGGTTAACCAAGGAAAGGTTAACCAAGGAAAGGTTAACCAAGGAAAGGTTAACCAAGGAAAGGTTAACCAAGGAAAGGTTAACTTACACATACTGAAGTATGCACAAGTAAACATAGGCAAAGGTAAACAAACTTTCCTATTGATAAAATCTTTATCAAACTTTGTATGAAAGTAATTCTTAGCATGAATGAAGAGTTCCGAGCTTGGTAAAGAAAGTAACAAACACATTTTCTATAAATTAGTAATTTTTAAGTGAAAGCAACTGCATTACAAAGTTTAGAATCAACTGGAAGTTGGATTTTAGTGAAGTCGTCACCTTAGCATGTTCAACATTTCGGAAAAGATCCCAGGCTACGAGGGACACCTCTCCTGCATGATGATTCCAAATTCTCTCCAGCTCAACTTCTGCTTCTTCTTCACACCAGCTGCAGAGTTCACTAAGTCTGGAAACAAAAACTTCTCTTCATATTTTCTTGTTTAAATTAAAACAATTATCAGAGAATTCTTCCTTGATAAGCCAAGCTAATCATAAGAGGCAAATAAACTGCCCCAGGAGCAATGGACTAGTAATCCCTTCTCCTGTATAAATTACTAAATGTAACAAAAAAAAATTTAGTTTTTCTTTTTAGGTCATCCTGCCTCAGTGGGAGGCTGCTGGTACTTGGAAAAAAATTATCATATGTAATGTTTGATATGTACCATAGTTTTATTCTATCTCAGAGTATACTACAACAATTATTTGTCTTTATTTATTTTTATATATTATTATTTTCATATAGTCGGACTTGAGTCTTGGAAATGGGAAGTACAATGCCTGCACTTTAAAGGAGGGGTTTGGGATATTGGCAGTTTGGAGGGATATTTTGTGTATCTTTATACGTATATGCTTCTAAACTGTTGTATTCTGAGCACCTCTGCAAAAACAGTGATAATGTGTGAGTGTGGTGAAAGTGTTGAATGATGAAAGTATTTTCTTTTTGGGGTCACCCTGCCTCGGTGGAAGACGGCCGTCTTGTTGAAAAAAACAAAATTATTTTTAAAACATTTTTCATCTCCCACCAATGGAGGGTGATCAAAACAAAGTGATTCATTCAACAAATATCTTGCCAGAAGTGTACAAACATCACAATTTGAATGCCCCTCTAAACTGTAACATCCTTGCCCCTCCTTCAGAGAGCAGGCACTCTACTTTCTACCTCAAAATTTTGTCATAAATGTTGCCCTATTAACACTCCAACAGCATGTCAAATCCTTAACTCTAAAAAACAAAGATACAATACTGTGACGGAATAATACATAAATAAACCATACATAGGAGAATGAAACTTATGAAGATGTTCCAGTCTGCCTTAGACCATTAACTAGTAACATACTTTAGTTATATTCGATGTTGTTATATATACACAGGAAGAATGGGAGAGCACAACTGTATGTGAAGTATATATACTTTTTTTTTTATTAACACATCAGATGTTTCCCACCAAGACAAGGTGAATTGAAAAAGAAGCAACACATCCATCATCATTCACTCCATCACTGTCTTGCCAAAGGCATGCCTACATTACAGTTAAAATAAACTGCAACATATCAACACTCCTCCTCCAGAGTGCAGGCACTGTACTTCCCACCTCCAGGACTCAAGTCCGGCTAACTGGTTCCTTGAATCCCTTCATAAATGTTACTTTGCTCACACTCCAACAGCATGTCAAGTCATAAAAACCATCTGTCTCTACTCGCTCCTATCTAACATGCTCACGCTCACCTGCTGAAAGCTCAAACCACTTATGCACAACACCTCCTTTACCCCCTCCCTGCAACCTTTCCTAAGACAGCGCTACCCTGCCTTCCTTCCACTACAGATTTATATGCCCTCCAAGTCATTCTATTATGTTACATCCTCTCTAAATGTCCAAACCACTTTAACAATCCTTCCTCTGCCCTCTGGATAATACTTTTAGAAATCTTGCACCTCCTCCTAATCTCCAAGTTATGGATTCACACCACACATTGCCCTCAGACATGACAACTCCGCTGCCTCCTGCTTTCTCCTAGTTGCAACATTCACCACCCATGCTTCACACCCATGTAAGAGTAATGGTACCACTATACTCTCATACATTTCCCTCCTAGCTTCCATAATGTTCTTCGTCTCCACAGACTCCTCAGTGCTCCACTCACTTTTTCCCCTCATGAATTCTACAATTCACCTCATCTTTCATAGACTCGTCTGCTGACAAGTCCAGTCCCAAATACAGTATCTGAATACAATCACTTCCTCCCTCCAATCTGATATCCAATCTTTCATTATCTAAATTTTTTATCCTCATCATCTTGCTCTTTCCTATGTTCACTTTTAATTTCCTTCTTTTATATACCCTTCCAACCTTGTCCACCAACCTTTGCAACTTCTCTTCAGAATCTCCCAAAAGCACAGAGTCATCAGCAAAAAGCAACTGTGACAACTCTCCCACCTTGTGTTAGATTCTTCAAATCTTAATCCCACACCTCTTCCCAACACCTGGTGATATCACGCATACCTGTCTAAGGTCTACTTTTACTGGGAAATATAAATCTGTAGTGGAGGGAAGGCGGGGTAGGGGTCAGCCTAGGAAGGGTTGGAGGAATGGGGTAAAGGAGATTTTGTGTGGGAGGGGCTTGGACTTCCAGCAAGCATGCCTGAGCGTATTTGATAGGAGTGAATGGAGACAAATGGTTTTTAATACCTGACATGCTGCTGGAGTGTGAGCACAGTAACATTTATGAAGGGATTCATGGAAACCGGCAGGCCGGACTTGAGTCCTGGAGATGGGAAGTACGGTGTCTACACTCTGAAGGAGGAGTGTTAATGTTGCAGTTGTATAACTGTAGTGTAAAGCACCCCTGTGGCAAGACAGTGATGGAGTGAATGATGATGAAAGTTTTTCTTTTTTGGGCCACCCTGCCTTGGTGGGAATCAGCCGATGTGTTAAAAAAAAAAAATAACAATTCTTCCTCTCTCCTACACACTCTAGCCTGAGCCTCGGTATCCTCGTAAAACTCTTAACTGCTTTCAGTAACCTATCGCCACATTGTTCTCCTATCATATGCTTTTTCTAAATCCATGAATGTAATGAAAACCTCTTTACCCTTGTCTAAAATGCTGTATGTGATGAGCTCAGCTCGCTCAGAAAAACTGGCCAAATTACCAATTTCTGGTCACTTTGTTGGGTAGTTGAAATAGTTGATTGGGCAGTTTCTTGTGCTCATTCGATAAAATGGAAGGCATACTAATGAAATAGTTAAAAATTTGATCAACTGTAACAATGTAATTGGCCTAAAATAAGAGTCAAAGTGGGCAAAATTACTGATGCTTAAATATCACTGATACAGCAAAATTTGCGGTAGGGTAATTTTGTCAATTTTCCAGCAAATTTCGTACTTTTTGTTTTATTACATTCAGAAAAAGATTCTCTACCATTTCATAAGAAATAAGAATTTTTTTTTTTTTTTAAATTCTTGGACCCTGTGGACAAGTTTCAGATGAAGGGTCTGGACCCTCAAAGGGTTAATAAAACAATGGGTAAGCAGAGGTGATTAAGCCAAAATTGGGCTCAAAAAACAAAGACCTTATCAAAGCTAGGATAGGTATACAGGTACAATATTAAGCAAACAATAAGTGATATACTCCAGGTGAGACAACTCTACAGAATCAGCATTTACTGAATAAGCATTTTTGTACATTAAACAACAACAAATGAAAAATATATTTCTATAGTACCATACATAAGGAACCAAAAATACAAAATTATCAAAGCAAACCTGTGATCAATTTGCTGCCTTCTGGCCTCATAAAAATTTGCATCATCGAGATCTAGTGGTGCTGCTTGGTGTGGGGATCTGAACACATCACACACTGGAGCGTAGAGGGCATCCCAGAAGTATATGCCAAAGAGTGTGTTGACGGTGGCTCCTTCCCGGTGTAGACCTGAGGACAGTGTCATGCTATTGCAATTTAACATTTTGAAGAACAATTTTTTGAAATGCACATAGATACTACAAAATTAGGTGATCGTTTACTTCATAGATTCTGAAAAGCCCCAGGTTATGAAGAGTATTTCGGGCAGATTAAAACTTAAAACTACATGTACCACCTGACTTACAACCGAGGCTCGTTCCGACCAACCGGTCGTAAGTCAAAATGGACACAAGTCAAACCTTATGCTTTTAGTAATGTATTTTATACTGTAAGGTTTAGGAGAAACATATGAAAACATTCATATGCAAGAACAGAAAAGTACAACATAACTTAAACTAAGCTGTAAGCAGTACGGTCATAAGTACGAGTGGTCATATGTCGAGAAGGTTGTAAGTCAGACGGTACTTGTACTTAATATTAATAGTTAAACTTAAAACTACTTAATGTTAATAGTTAAAATTAGATTACATGAATGCCAAGTTTAATGCTATACAGTAATTACCATATTAACCGGCGTATAAGTTGACTGTTTAAGCCGAGTATAAAAGCTGACGATACATGACAGAAGTGAAAATAAGGCCAGGCCAGCAGGGCACATTACTGAAGGAGAGAAGTGACACCACTAACTTACTGATGTTGTACTTACTGTACTTACTGATGATGTACTCTAACTTGTACCACAGTTACAAGTTTTATTTAGCGCTTTTCACCTGTTTTATTTTTGTTGCTCAGACCCACATTTTTTAAAATAAAGAATGTTACATTTTATTACAAAAGCTAAAACACCAAAAATAGAAAAAATTAAAGCTGGAGAAATAAAATGTACTGGTTACTAGTATTCCCCCAAGAGTCCATGTTAGTACACTCACACTCTCTCAACTTGACAGTCTGCAAATATAAGCTTCGTCAAACACCTTAATTACTGGGAACGCTTGGAAGCACTTAACTTGTACTCACTGGAGTGCAGGCAAGAGAGATACATCATAATCTACACCTGGAAAATCCTAGAGGGAATGGTCCTTAATCTGCACACAGAAATCACTCCCTATGAAAGCAAAAGACTTGGCAGGTGATTCAATATACCCCCAATGAAAAGTAGGGGCACCATTAATACACTAAGAGAAAACACAATAAGTGTCCATGTCCCAAGACTGTTCAACAGCCTCCCACCAGCCATAAGGGTAATTACTAATAGACCCCTGGTTGCCTTCAAGAGGGATCTGGGCTGTAGTTCGTATGTTGGACTATGTGCGGCCAGCAGTAACAGCCTAGTTGATCAGGCCCTGATCCACCAGGAGGCCTGGTCATGGCCTGGGGCACTGATCCTCAGAATACCCTCCAGGTAGGTAGACATTAAAACAGAAGCAACATAAAACTATTTACAATTTTAGTTATTGTAATGATTGTGGAAAATATACAGTTTTAAATGAATATGTTAAAAAATATTCAATAGAGTGTTCCTTGAACCACTCAGCTTCAAGGAACACCCCACTAGTGGGTAATCCATCTATAACATCAGTGTAAACACCACTTATCCACTTGGTAAACACCATAATTATTGTACAGTAAGGCCCCACTTACACTGCAGGTTAGGTTCCAGGCTAACGCTGGAAAGCAGAACACCATTTTTTCACTTATAAATGCATACAAATGCCAGATAAGTTTACATTAACATATGTTAAGAGTTGAACTAGGCATTAAAATACAATTAAAAGTAAAATACATACAAAGTACATGCATTACTTACCTTAAAATATCTGTAATCTTAATGTAGGGCGAGAGGTGAATGGTATTTATTTGTAGGAAGTGGAAAGTGTAGGTAGCCAGTAGGTGTAGGTAGCCAGTAGGTGTAGGTAGCCAGTAGGTGTAGGTAGCCAGTAGGTGTAGGTAGCCAGTAGGTGTAGGTAGCCAGTAGGTGTAGGTAGCCAGTAGGTGTAGGTAAGGATATACGATATTTAAAGCAGCCCAGAGCAATAAAATACATATACAGTACACTTGTTACTTACCTTACAATATGTATAGTCTTAATGTAGGGTGAGAGGTGAGTAGAATTTATTTGTAGGAAGTCAGGTGTAAGTAGCCCAGTAGGTGTAGCTGCCTGACTACCATACCTAAATGTAATACAGTGGACCCCCGCTTAACGATCATCTCCCAATGTGACCAATTATGTAAGTGTATTTATGTAAGTGCGTTTGTACGTGTATGTTTGGGGGTCTGAAATGGACTAATCTACTTCACAATATTCCTTATGGGAACAAATTCGGTCAGTACTGGCACCTGAACATACTTCTGGAATGAAAAAATATCGTTAACCGGGGGTCCACTGTATATGATATTTAAAGCGCCTTAGAGCAACATTATTATTACCATCGACAAACCTTGTTCACCAAGTTTAATCATGTGTGACAACTATCCTTGTATGCCTCATAAACGACAGAGAAGTGATGAGAAATCATGTTGACAATTTGTAAACAAAGCCAAATGTGTTACAAGCACACTGATACACATTTTCTCTGGTGCTGGACCAGAGAAAATGGAATTCTTTCCCTCCTCCCAGTACCACATGTCATATTTATGTGAAATTTTTTGTACTTTGGGTGTATGTATCATGTTTATGTGCTATGTAACGTCTTTACTGTATAATTTTGAAGAAAGTATCATAGATGGATTAATGAAAATGTTTATATGAACGTAAAATAAGGCATTTGATGTGCCCAAGAGCGATTATTATTACACTTTGGTCACACTTCACAGACGTGAACATGCATATATATATATACATACATCTAGGTTTTTCTCCTTTTTCTACATAGCTCTTGTTCTTCTTTATTTCTTCTATTGTCCATGGGGAAGTGGAAAAGAATCTTTCCTCTGTAAGCCATGCGTGTCGTATGAGGTGACTAAAATGCCGGGAGCAATGGGCTAGTAACCCCTTCTCCTGTAGACATTTACTAAAAAAGAGAAGAAAAACTTTATAAAACTGGGATGCTTGAATGTGCGTGGATGTAGTGCAGATGACAAGAAACAGATGATTGCTGATGTTATGAATGAAAAGAAGTTGGATGTCCTGGCCCTAAGCGAAACAAAGCTGAAGGGGGTAGGGGAGTTTCGGTGGGGGGAAATAAATGGGATTAAATCTGGAGTATCTGAGAGAGTTAGAGCAAAGGAAGGGGTAGCAGTAATGTTGAATGATCAGTTATGGAAGGAGAAAAGAGAATATGAATGTGTAAATGCAAGAATTATGTGGATTAAAGTAAAGGTTGGATGCGAGAAGTGGGTCATAATAAGCGTGTATGCACCTGGAGAAGAGAGGAATGCAGAGGAGAGAGAGAGATTTTGGGAGATGTTAAGTGAATGTATAGGAGCCTTTGAACCAAGTGAGAGAGTAATTGTGGTAGGGGACCTGAATGCTAAAGTAGGAGAAACTTTTAGAGAGGGTGTGGTAGGTAAGTTTGGGGTGCCAGGTGTAAATGATAATGGGAGCCCTTTGATTGAACTTTGTATAGAAAGGGGTTTAGTTATAGGTAATACATATTTTAAGAAAAAGAGGATAAATAAGTATACAAGATATGATGTAGGGCGAAATGACAGTAGTTTGTTGGATTATGTATTGGTAGATAAAAGACTGTTGAGTAGACTTCAGGATGTACATGTTTATAGAGGGGCCACAGATATATCAGATCACTTTCTAGTTGTAGCTACACTGAGAGTAAAAGGTAGATGGGATACAAGGAGAATAGAAGCATCAGGGAAGAGAGAGGTGAAGGTTTATAAACTAAAAGAGGAGGCAGTTAGGGAAAGATATAAACAGCTATTGGAGGATAGATGGGCTAATGAGAGCATAGGCAATGGGGTCGAAGAGGTATGGGGTAGGTTTAAAAATGTAGTGTTGGAGTGTTCAGCAGAAGTTTGTGGTTACAGGAAAGTGGGTGCGGGAGGGAAGAGGAGCGATTGGTGGAATGATGATGTGAAGAGAGTAGTAAGGGAGAAAAAGTTACCATATGAGAAGTTTTTACGAAGTAGAAGTGATGCAAGGAGGGAAGAGTATAAGGAGAAAAAGAGAGAGGTTAAGAGAGTGGTGAAGCAATGTAAAAAGAGAGCAAATGAGAGAGTGGGTGAGATGTTATCAACAAATTTTGTTGAAAATAAGAAAAAGTTTTGCAGTGAGATTAACAAGTTAAGGAAGCCTAGAGAACAAATGGATTTGTCAGTTAAAAATAGGAGAGGAGAGTTATTAAATGGAGAGTTAGAGGTATTGGGAAGATGGAGGGAATATTTTGAGGAATTGTTAAATGTTGATGAAGATAGAGAAGCTGTGATTTCGTGTATAGGGCAAGGAGGAATAACATCTTGTAGGAGTGAGGAAGAGCCAGTTGTGAGCGTGGGGGAAGTTCGTGAGGCAGTAGGTAAAATGAAAGGGGGTAAGGCAGCCGGGATTGATGGGATAAAGATAGAAATGTTAAAAGCAGGTGGGGATATAGTTTTGGAGTGGTTGGTGCAATTATTTAATAAATGTATGGAAGAGGGTAAGGTACCTAGGGATTGGCAGAGAGCATGCATAGTTCCTTTGTATAAAGGCAAAGGGGACAAAAGAGAGTGCAAAAATTATAGGGGGATAAGTCTGTTGAGTATACCTGGTAAAGTGTATGGTAGAGTTATTATTGAAAGAATTAAAAGTAAGACGGAGAATAGGATAGCAGATGAACAAGGAGGCTTTAGGAAAGCTAGGGGGTGTGTGGACCAGGTGTTTACAGTGAAACATATAAGTGAACAGTATTTAGATAAGGCTAAAGAGGTCTTTGTGGCATTTATGGATTTGGAAAAGGCATATGACAGGATGGATAGGGGGGCAATGTGGCAGATGTTGCAGGTGTATGGTGTAGGAGGTAGGTTACTGAAAGCAGTGAAGAGTTTTTACGAGGATAGTGAGGCTCAAGTTAGAGTACATAGGAAAGAGGGAAATTATTTCCCAGTAAAAGTAGGCCTTAGACAAGGATGTGTGATGTTACCGTGGTTGTTTAATATATTTATAGATGGGGTTGTAAGAGAAGTAAATGCGAGGGTCTTGACAAGAGGCGTGGAGTTAAAAGATAAAGAATCACACAAAGTGGGAGTTGTCACAGTTGCTCTTTGCTGATGACACTGTGCTCTTGGGAGATTCTGAAGAGAAGTTGCAGAGATTGGTGGATGAATTTGGTAGGGTGTGCAAAAGAAGAAAATTAAAAGTGAATACAGGAAAGAGTAAGGTTATGAGGATAACAAAAATATTAGGTGATGAAAGACTGGATATCAGATTGGAGGGAGAGAGTATGGAGGAGGTGAATGTATTCAGATATTTGGGAGTGGACGTGTCAGCGGATGGGTCTATGAAAGATGAGGTGAATCATAGAATTGATGAGGGGAAAAGGGTGAGTGGTGCACTTAGGAGTCTGTGGAGACAAAGAACTTTGTCCTTGGAGGCAAAGAGGGGAATGTATGAGAGTACAGTTTTACCAACACTCTTATATGGGTGTGAAGCATGGGTGATGAATGTTGCAGCGAGGAGAAGGCTGGAGGCAGTGGAGATGTCATGTCTGAGGGCAATGTGTGGTGTGAATATAATGCAGAGAATTCATAGTTTGGAAGTTAGGAGGAGGTGCGGGATTACCAAAACTGTTGTCCAGAGGGCTGAGGAAGGGTTGTTGAGGTGGTTCGGACATGTAGAGAGAATGGAGCGAAACAGAATGACTTCAAGAGTGTATCAGTCTCTAGTGGAAGGAAGGCAGGGTAGGGGTTGGCCTAGGAAAGGTTGGAGGGAGGGGGTAAAGGAGGTTTTGTGTGCGAGGGGCTTGGACTTCCAGCAGGCGTGCATGAGCGTGTTTGATAGGAGTGAATGGAGACGAATGGTTTTTAATACTTGACGTGCTGTTGGAGTGTGAGCAAAGTAACATTTATTAAGGGGTTCAGGGAAACTGGCAGGCCGGACTTGAGTCCTGGACATGGGAAGTACAGTGCCTGCACTCTGAAGGAGGGGTGTTAATGTTGAAGTTTAAAAACTGTAGTGTAAAGCACCCTTCTGGCAAGACAGTGATGGAGTGAATGATGGTGAAAGTTTTTCTTTTTCGGGCCAACCTGCCTTGGTGGGACTCGGCCAGTGTGATAATAAAAAAAAATAATAATATTATTATTAATATAGCGTCAAGACTAGAGGGACACTCTTAGTGATTTTAATGTGTACCTGTATGCCAACACAGTAAGTTTACTTAGGTACAGGTACACATTAGTATAATTATCAGAGTATATGTCACCCTGCCTCGGTGGGAGACGACCGACTTGTTGAAAAAAAAAAAAAAAAAAAAAATATATAAAACATGAAATAACTAAAAACACCTGAAATTTTGGAAAGTTTCAACATAACGGAGGGATGCGGTGCTCATGGAGCTCGCTGAGAATGTATACAAACAGGGTGGGGGCGCGGTGACCGTATTAGAAAGTCAGGTGGGGGAGCCATATAGCGAGTTTTGGTCATAATTTGAAATGTTCATATTAGCAGAATGCAATAAAGTGGGGCCCTACTGTACATGTATCATCTTGGTATATAGATATATTTATTTAAATCACTGGGGCTGGGACCCCTCACAGGGTGTCAACAATTCTGGGGCAAAAAGTTCATGGCATTGTGACATGTCAAGTCACAGACCAACTTTGGTACAATGAAAAATTAGTGAACCACAGAACGAGTGGGGGCTTGAACCAATGGTGAGAGTTGTAAAACTCCAGGCCAGTGCGTAAGCCATGGGTTCAAACCCCACCCGTTCCATGCTTTGCAATCGTGTTATGATTTTGCGAGTCAGAAAGTAATGTTCCAAAGGAATCTATTTACTATATAAAGACACTGCAACCATTTATAAATTCAGACCTAAATATTTCACAAGTCATCGACCAACAAAACCTCAAATTAACTGACCTGATAAAGCTCCGTCTAGTTACACAATGTGTAGGTTTGTCTGACACACATACTGTCTCTCTACCATAACTACAAGTGTCAACAATGCATACACACAGGCAGCACAGTATCAGGGAGGGGGAAATCCTGTGTCACAAACCTACTGGAATTCTATGACAAGGAGACAGCAGTAAGTCATGAGAGATAGGGGTGGGTAGATTGTATTTTCTTGGACTGTAAGAAGGCATTTGACACAGTCCCACACAAGAGATTAGTGCAAAAGCTGGAGGACTAGGCAGGGATAACAGGGAAGGCACTGCAATGGATCAGAGAATACCTGTCAGGAAGACAACAGCGAGTCATAGTATATGGCGAGGTGTCAAAGTGGGTGCCTGTGAGGAGCAGGGTTCCACAGGGGTTCCTAGGACCGGTACTGTTCCTGGTACTTGTAAACGACATGATGGAAGGAATAGATTCAGTGGTGTCCCTGTTTGCAGATGTGAAGTTGATGAGAAGAATTCAACTGGACGAGGACCAGGCAGAACTACAAAGGGATCTGGACAGGCTGCAGGTCTGGTCCAGAAACTGGCTTCTGGAGTTCAACCCCACCAAGTGCAGTCATGAAGATTGGGGAAGGGCAAAGAAGACTGCAGACAGAGTACAGTCTAGGGGGCCCAAGACTACAAACCTCACTCAAGGAAAAGGATCTTGGAGTGAGCATAACACCGGGCACATCTGAGGTGCACATCAACCAAATAACTGCTGCAGCATATGGGTGTCTAGCAAACCCAAGAACAGCATTCCAACATCTTAATAAGGAAACATTCAGGATACTGTACACTGTGTACATTAGGCCTATACTGGAATATGCAGCACCAATTTGGAACCCACACATAGCCAAGCACATAAGGAAATTAGAGTGTGCAAAGGTTTGCAACAAGCCTAGTCCCAGAGCTAAGGGGCACGTCCTACGAGGAGAGGTTAAAGGAAATCGACCTGACGACACTGGAGGACAGGAGAGATAAGGGGGATATGATAATGACATAAAATACTGAGAGGAATCAACAAGGTTGAAAGAGACAGGATGTTCCAGAGATGGGACATAGCAACAAGGGGTCACAGTTGGAAGCTGAAGACTCAAATGAATCACAGGAATGTTATGAAGTATTTCTTCAGCCACAGAGTTGTCAGGAAGTGGAATAGTCTGGGAAGTGATGTAGTGGAGGCAGGATCTATACATAGCTTTAAGAAGAGGTATGATAAAGCTCATGGAGCAGGAAGAGTGGCCTAGTAGAGACCAGTGAAGAGGCAGGGCCAGGAGCTATGACTTGACCCCTGAAACTACAATTAAGTGAGTACACAGTCTCTCTACCATAACTACAAGTGTCAACACACACACACACACACACACACACAACCGTGACTAAATTACACCTTACCTTCAGAGTACCCCAGTTGCTTGTAATGTCCAAGAGCCAGTTCCTCCACCGAGCACACCGTCACTTCACCGTCCCCAGCATGACGATCAGAATCTTGACGGATGAACGATCTTTTATATCCAGGAATATCTCTGTTGACAGTGACTTCGAGTTATTCGATGAGGATAAACATACCTGCTGCATACAACACCTAATATGCTCTCATTCAAATACTTATTCAATATTACAAAATAAATGAAAATAAATAGTAAAAACCTCAACTTAAGAAAACCCAATTTAGTGGATTCCATATTTAGTGGACAAAATCCATGACTGGACAGCATCTAGAAAACATAACAAGGCTGTTAAGTCCAGATCTGTCCATTATTGTTGTGTGTTAAATCCAGAATTGTATGTTATTTTTAGAATCCTAGAAAAACAATCATTGTGATCTAATGAACAATGTGAAGGTAATAACACTGTGCAGGTAATAACAAGGCGAGGGTAATAACAAGGTGAAGATGATAACAAGGTGAAGGTAATAACAAGGTGAAGGTAATAACAAGGTGAAGGTAATAACAAGGTGAAGGTAATAACAAGGTGAAGGTAATAACAAGGTGAAGATAATAACAAGGTGAAGATAATAACAAGGTGAAGGTAATAATGTCTCAAGACTCCCATCATACAGGTGTCAGGCTAGAGTGTCTGTCTCAAGACTACCACCATACAGGTGTCAGACACCATGAAATGTAACCCTGGGGCCATGCCCACTACAAAACATATGACCTATACCATTCAATAACACTCTTCCATGGAAATGTACTCTCACAGACACTCAGGTCCTTTTGACTTACTGTGTACAACCTACAACTCCCTCACATACTTATGTCAGCACTGCATTATTCACCCCAGAACTAAGACCTGATCTGTATCTCCCTGTCACCTGACCAAACCTTTCTCTTACCACCTGACTGTTGCCTTTATAAAACGGGAGTTCCTAATTTTTTATTTGTGTTTTTTAATACATCGGCCATCTTCTGCTGAGGTAGCCCCCCCCCTTAAAAAAAAAAAAAAAAAAAAAAAAAAACACATTTACCATTACTCTTTCAGTCACTCTCTTCCCAGAAGCATGCAGGCATCACAGTTCAGATGGCCCTCCAGACTTCAACATCCTTACCTGAAGATGTTGCAGTGTTACCTGGAGTTTACCTGGAGAGAGTTCCGGGGGTCAACGCCCCCGCGGCCCGGTCTGTGACCAGGCCTCCTGGTGGATCAGAGCCTGATCAACCAGGCTGTTGCTGCTGGCTGCACGCAAACCAACGTACGAGCCATAGCCCGGCTGGTCAGGAACCGACTTTAGGTGCTTGTCCAGTGCCAGCTTGAAGACTGCCAGGGGTCTGTTGGTAATCCCCCTTATGTATGCTGGGAGGCAGTTGAACAGTCTCGGGCCCTTGACACTTATTGTATGGTCTTTTAACGTGCTAGTGACACCCCTGCTTTTCATTGGGGGGATGTTGCATTGTCTGCCAAGTCTTTTGCTTTCGTAGTGAGTGATTTTCGTGTGCAAGTTCGGTACTAGTCCCTCTAGGATTTTCCAGGTGTATATAATCATGTATCTCTCCCGCCTGCGTTCCAGGGAATACAGGTTTAGGAACCTCAAGCGCTCCCAGTAATTGAGGTGTTTTATCTCCGTTATGCGCGCCGTGAAGGTTCTCTGTACATTTTCTAGGTCAGCAATTTCACCTGCCTTGAAAGGTGCTGTTAGTGTGCAGCAATATTCCAGCCTAGATAGAACAAGTGACCTGAAGAGTGTCATCATGGGCTTGGCCTCCCTAGTTTTGAAGGTTCTCATTATCCATCCTGTCATTTTTCTAGCAGATGCGATTGATACAATGTTATGGTCCTTGAAGGTGAGATCCTCCGACATGATCACTCCCAGGTCTTTGACGTTGGTGTTTCGCTCTATTTTGTGGCCAGAATCTGTTTTGTACTCTGATGAAGATTTAATTTCCTCGTGTTTACCATATCGGAGTAATTGAAATTTCTCATCGTTGAACTTCATATTGTTTTCTGCAGCCCACTGAAAGATTTGGTTGATGTCCGCCTGGAGCCTTGCAGTGTCTGCAATGGAAGACACTGTCATGCAGATTCGTGGAGGATGTAACTTAATACTCTCACAGAGAATGGCCTTTTTAATAAAGAATTACTCTCTCTCTATTTCTTTGATTTACTGTGTAGGCTTACTGCCTGTCTTTCAAAGGAGAGATGTGCAGGGATGCAGGCAGAGTTGTGATAGTAAAAAGACTGAATGGTTCAGAATGAAGGTGGATCTAACATCATATAATTAATATGCATTTAGCTCAATATAACACCCATTACTGGCATGGGACAGCTCTAAAAATATCACACACACTACTGGCAGCTTTGACACTTGTGCAAGAAAAATATAACAATATTATAGACACTTCAGTGGCTCTTAGATATACAGAAAGACTACAACCCCCTATAACAATATTATACACACTGCTAGCTACTGTAAAACTTATGCAGGACGACCACAATACTCTATAAAAATATATACACTGCTGGCAGCTGTAAAACTTACACAGGACAACTACATTCTTTCATACGAATATTATACACACCGCTAGCTGCTGTAAAACATACGTAGGGAGAATACATCCTTCTATGACAATATTATACACACACTGGTAGCTGCTGTAGAACTTACGCAGGAAGACTACGACCCTCTATAACAACTTTGGGGGCTTCTACAGGCTTCATGAGAGGCATCTCTGTTATGGCAGGAATGAAGCTCTTGTATCGTGCAGATGCTGCCATGCGCTCAGCTCTTATGCTCAGTGAGAGACGGTGACCTTTCCTCACCTCAGGATCTCTCAAGGCTTTGCTAATTACTTCAACAGCCTGCAGCATAATGGACACATTGGATGATTAAACACTATCAGACCACATCTGTAGCTACAGATAAAAAGGCAACAATAATTCTACATATATCATGAAGTGTTTGATGCAGCCATGACAACTTCATCAAAACATTAGAATTAATACAAAGAAATAAGAAAATATAAAATGGTACAGGCAGGTCCCATTTTATACCAGACATCATTACTCAAGTCACCTTCTCAACTACAACATTCCCAGTCATCTTTCACTTTGATGATTATTATTATCAAATGGTTGACTTTCTTTGATAATACATTACTATCAATGAGATCTTCATGTAACTTTACTAACTTAGTATTATATAACTTATAATACAGCAGTTATTTACTGTATAATAATAATAATGATGATAATGATTATGAATAAAGAACGGAAACTGGCATGAAGTGATAAACTAACATGGGTCACCAGGAAAGTAACTAGTGAGGAAACAATAACGATGGTGAATGAAACAAGAGAAATGGTGGCTAAAGCTCCCGCTTCACACACGGAGGGCCCGGGTTCGATTCCCGGCGGGTGGAAACATTTCGACACGTTTCCTTACACCTGTTGTCCTGTTCACCTAGCAGCAAATAGGTACCTGGGTGTTAGTCGACTGGTGTGGGTCGCATCCTGGGGGACAAGATTAAGGACCCCAATGGAAATAAGTTAGACAGTCCTCGATGACGCACTGACTTTCTTGGGTTATCCTGGGTGGCTAACCCTCCGGGGTTAAAAATCCGAACGAAATCTTATCTTATCTTAAAGTTTAAGTTCATTTTCACCTGATAAGCAAGACACATGTGAAACAGTTAGGTATCTTTAGTCTAAAATGTTTAGTCTACACAGTAGGCTTCGTCGTCGAGTACAGAGGAGGCAGCAGAAACAGTACAGACGTGAAGACAATGTAATCAGTCCATCACCCTTGAAAACAAAGTTTTAAGGTGGTCAGTCCCTCTAGGCTGAAGGACTGACCATAGTCTGGAACATTGTTCAAGACTATAGAACAAAACTCTTCTCCAGGCTGAGAGACTGACTACCTCAAAACTACGTCTTCAAGGGTGATGGACTGGTTACATCATCTTTACATCTGTACTGATTCTGCTGCTTCCTCTGTAATCAACTGAAGAAGCCTACTGTGCAAGTGAAATGTTTCAGAATAAAGATACCTAACTGTTACACATGTGTCTTATCAATTTATTGGTACTGTATACTATTATCACACTCATTTTCACCTGTGCTGGTTTCTTCAAGTGCATCTCCAGGTTGAGGGCCAGTCTGTCATACCAGCGACCACGGTAGTCTTGCAGGTGTGTTGTTTGAGCTAACAGTTCTTGCAGCTGCTCCACAGCCTTGTGGTAATTCTTCAGTTTCTGGTAACACTCCACTGAGCATGTCAAGACGTATACCAGGAGCGACACTGAGGTGAAGCGCCGCAAGAACCTGGGTAGCGAAGCATCATGCTCCCTGTTAGTGGCACGAAAATGAGAAAAAGATAGTATCCATGGTATATGATGCTGACTAGTTGATAAATAAGACACATGGTTTGAGCAATCAAGATCCCAGTGTTGCTCATATATTTTATTCATCAAAACAAGAGTACAGCCAGGTCTTGATTAGTGTCAAATTGAATAGTGTAAAATTAATTAATGCTATTTTTTACCCAAATTCTTCAAAACATGCACAGAAATTACATATACAGTGGAACCTCAGTTTTTTTATTTATTTTGTTCCAATGTCGATTCAACATTAAAATCGCCCAAAGCAATTTTTCCCATAAAGAATAATATATATAGAATTAATCTGTTCCAGACCCCAAGTGACAATATAAAAATGCATATATTAATAATGTACTAATTACTACATTAAACAATGTATAATTATACAGCACAGGGAAACTGTAAAAATAAATTATTATTTTTTTATTATCACACCGGCCGATTCCCACCAAGGCAGGGTGGCCCGAAAAAGAAAAACTTTCACCATCATTCACTCCATCACTGTCTTGCCAGAAGGGTGCTTTACACTACAGTTTTTAAACTGCAACATTAACACCCCTCCTTCAGAGTGCAGGCACTGTACTTCCCATCTCCAGGACTCAAGTCCGGCCTGCCGGTTTCCCTGAATCCCTTCATAAATGTTACTTTGCTCACACTCCAACAGCACGTCAAGTATTAAAAACCATTTGTCTCCATTCACTCCTATCAAACACGCTCACGCATGCCTGCTGGAAGTCCAAGCCCCTCGCACACAAAACCTCCTTTACCCCCTCCCTCCAACCCTTCCTAGGCCGACCCCTACCCCGCCTTCCTTCCACTACAGACTGATACACTCTTGAAGTCATTCTGTTTCGCTCCATTCTCTCTACATGTCCGAACCACCTCAACAACCCTTCCTCAGCCCTCTGGACAACAGTTTTGGTAATCCCGCACCTCCTCCTAACTTCCAAACTACGAATTCTCTGCATTATATTCACACCACACATTGCCCTCAGACATGACATCTCCACTGCCTCCAGCCTTCTCCTCGCTGCAACATTCATCACCCACGCTTCACACCCATACAAGAGCGTTGGTAAAACTATACTCTCATACATTCCCCTCTTTGCCTCCAAGGACAAAGTTCTTTGTCTCCACAGACTCCTAAGTGCACCACTCACTCTTTTTCCCTCATCAATTCTATGATTCACCTCATCTTTCATAGACCCATCCGCTGACACGTCCACTCCCAAATATCTGAATACGTTCACCTCCTCCATACTCTCTCCCTCCAATCTGATATTCAATCTTTCATCACCTAATCTTTTTGTTATCCTCATAACCTTACTCTTTCCTGTATTCACCTTTAATTTTCTTCTTTTGCACACCCTACCAAATTCATCCACCAATCTCTGCAACTTCTCTTCAGAATCTCCCAAGAGCACAGTGTCATCAGCAAAGAGCAGCTGTGACAACTCCCACTTTGTGTGTGATTCTTTATCTTTTAACTCCACGCCTCTTGCCAAGACCCTCGCATTTACTTCTCTTACGACCCCATCTATAAATATATTAAACAACCACGGTGACATCACACATCCCTGTCTAAGGCCTACTTTTACTGGGAAAAAATTTCCCTCTTTCCTACATACTCTAACTTGAGCCTCACTATCCTCGTAAAAACTCTTCACTGCTTTCAGTAACCTACCTCCTACACCATACACTTGCAACATCTGCCACATTGCCCCCCTATCCACCCTGTCATACGCCTTTTCCAAATCCATAAATGCCACAAAGACCTCTTTAGCCTTATCTAAATACTGTTCACTTATATGTTTCACTGTAAACACCTGGTCCACACACCCCCTACCTTTCCTAAAGCCTCCTTGTTCATCTGCTATCCTATTCTCCGTCTTACTCTTAATTCTTTCAATTATAACTCTACCATACACTTTACCAGGTACACTCAACAGACTTATCCCCCTATAATTTTTGCACTCTCTTTTATCCCCTTTGCCTTTATACAAAGGAACTATGCATGCTCTCTGCCAATCCCTAGGTACCTTACCCTCTTCCATACATTTATTAAATAATTGCACCAACCACTCCAAAACTATATCCCCACCTGCTTTTAACATTTCTATCTTTATCCCATCAATCCCGGCTGCCTTACCCCCTTTCATTTTACCTACTGCCTCACGAACTTCCCCCACACTCACAACCAAGTGAAAATTTAACTGAAATACACCTACCATCCGACTTACAACCAAGTTCGGTTCTGAGAAACCGGTCATAAGTCGAAATGGTCATAAGCCGAACTTTACTACTGAATATCAACAAAACATTTTTGTAATGACTTTATTTTATTGTTTTATTTTGGTATTTCATGTTTTACTTTACTTTTTATGTTGTTAGTAGTGTATTTTATACTGTAAGGTTTAGGATAAACACTGTGTACAACACAAATAGTTGTTTATTTCCCAGAAATTTGGCATAAAAAACACTGTCGTAAGTCGAGTGGTCCTAAGTCGAGCATGTCGTAAGTCGGATGGTAGGTGTACTTACTGTACAGTCAATAAAAATTTAAGTGTTCCTTAGCTGTCAGAGGAGAGCTAATGTTCTCTTCTTTGTCTCTTTTCACCACTAACAACTTGTTCTGGCTCATAATGGTTCTGTGTCTCACTAAAAACCTGTCCAGTGAGGTTTTTACAGGCCCTTGATAGCATCTCACACAATAAAAAAATTGCACCAAAACTGCAAAACAAAAAAATTCACAAGATGCATAAAAAAAAGCTCAAGAGATGCTTACAGCATGTGAGTTAGTGGCTATACTGACTCAGACCCAGACTCTCGACCCTTTGTCCAGTGCACATTCCATGAGCACGTGACCTCAGCTGCTCGGTATGCATAAAAACTTGTCTGTTGAAAACCAAGAGCACATACAAAAAACCAGGACATAGGAAAGTATTGGTTTGGAAATAGGGTAGTTGATGAGTGGAACAGTCTACCTAGTTGGGTTATTGAGGCTAGGACTTTGGGTAGTTTCAAATTTAGGTTGGATAAGTACATGAGTGGAAGGGGTTGGATTTGAGAGGGACTTGCACATTGGAGCTTGTTTCTTGGGTGGCATTGAAAATTGGGTTGGTCAAATGTTTGTTAGTGGGATGAATTGTAAAGGACCTGCCTAGTATGGGCCAGCAGGCCTGCTGCAGTGTTCCTCCTTTCTTATGTTCTTATGTAAAACCGATTTATTTGACAAGTAATGCAACTGACATCTGAGGTTCGACTGCAATTCAAATAGAGCAAATATGAATAATGGTACCACTATGGGATTCCTTATTCGCATTAAACAAGATCTAGCTCTATTTTTTTTTTAAACACATTGGCCATTTCCCACCAAGGCAGTGTGACCCAAATAAAGAAGAAACACTTTCATCACTCATTCCATCACTGTCTTGGCAGAGGCGTGCTGATACTACAGTTCAAAAACTGCAACACATTTCCACTCCTTCCGAATGAATGCACTGTACTTCCCACCTCCAGCTAACTGGTTTCCCTGAATCCCTTCATATTTTTATGTTCCTACTCCAACAATAAGGAAACAATGTATCAACAACTGGGGTCCCAGACTTTTCAACATCTTACCCGAAGATATCAGAAACACAGCTGGAACAAGTGTAGAATCCTTCAAGAGGAAACTGGACAAGTATCTTCACCAGGTGCCAGATCAACCAGGCTGTGATAGATACATGGGGCAGCAGGCTTCCAGCAGCAACAGCCTGGTTGACCAGGCAAGTGCCAGACAAGCCTGGCCCATGGCTGTATTTTAATTTTAATATTTGAATTTGAATTAAACCAAGGATTTCTCGTAACTCAGCGTGTGCTACAATGTCAAAATAAGCTTTTACTGTTTTTGCCATAAATTATATTACCAAGGCTAGCAGTGCTTATGTTGATGTCTCTTAATGGCGCCCTCAAATATGCTGTGAACAGTAAATTTTGGCCTAGAGGCGAAAGAATGGTTGTGTGCAACGGGTGTGCACAGTATATAAAAAATGATGCCCCAGGCAGTGGGTCACATAATTAGCAACTTTCTTTTGTGCCTAACAATGTTTTATGACATGTTAATTACATTATTTGTACTGTGTAAAAAAGTAAATTGTGCTTAGATCACCAAATTTGCAGCTGCATAATTCCACAAGTTTTCCATCAAATTTCACATTTTTTTTGCATCAATACCTTCAGAAAAAGAATCTTGGTTATTCTGGAAAATATACACTTTTTTAAACCCTGACACTGACACCACTTAATTCCAGTGGTCGCAACAGTGAAAGGGTTTTAATTCCAGTGGTGGCAACGGTGAAAGGGGTTTAATTCCAGTGGTCGCAACAGTGAGAGGGTTAACATATACTGAGCACATACAACATGCAGGCAGGATTTCCAGTTACAACAAAATATAATAGGAAAGGGGGAGGGGGTAAGAAGGGGGTGATAAGGGGAGGGAGGAAGAATAGAGTAATGAGGGGAGGGCTTGTCCAAGGAAGGGGTAGGTGGTGGTTTTAAATATAAGGAGCTTGAGGATCTAGCAGGTCTGTGTAAGTGTGTTAGATTGCAGTAAGTGCAGACAAGCAATATTTAGGATTTAACATGCTATTGGAGTGTGAGCAAGATAACATATATGAAGGGATTCAGGGAAACATGTCAGCAGGACTCGAGTCCTGGAGGTGAGAAGAGCAGTACCTGTACCCTGGAGGATGAGGGAAGGGGGTAAGAATGATGGCAAATGTTCCTTATTTTAGATCATAATACCTTGATGCATATCCTGGAAGTTACTAGTATACTTACATGAGATGTATACCCTGGAGGATACTGGTATACTTACATAAGGTGGATATCATTAATAAGGTTGTGGTATATGGTCCTGGCCAGGTCACAGTGCTCCAGAGCCGCCTCCCACCTATGCTTTTCCATACATTCCTCAATGTCTCCCTGAATTTGGGAACAATTTTCAAATCTGAAAGCAGAGTAAATAGACTTTACCAGATACTGTATTTGTATATCTTGGGAACAAGGGGCTAGTAACACCTTCTCTTGTATGAATTACTAAATGTAAAGAGAATAGTTGAGTTTGATATCTTTATTATGCACCACATACCCATCCTGTGGGTGGTAATCAAAAAGATTAGAGGTATATAATGGATCCAGAAACTGGGCCACAAAGTTTTGATAGCTGAACAAGTTACAAAGGTAATGAATCATTCACACGACTACACATGATCACAATTGCAATGAGTTATTAATACAAATATTAGCTTTATTACCGCCCATGGAGGTACTACCGTCCTTGCCAAGTGAGTGTAAAACGAAAGCCTGTAATTATTTTACATGATGGTAGGATTGCTGGTGTCCTTTTTTCTGTCTCGTAAACATGCAAGATTTCAGGTACGTCTTGCTACTTCTACTTACACTTAGGTCACACCACACATACATGTACAAGCATATATATATACACACCCCTCTGGGCTTTCTTCTATTTTCTTTCTAGTTCTTGTTCTTGTTTATTTCCTCTTAACTCCATGGGGAAGTGGAACAGAATTCTTCCTCCGTAAGCCATGCGTGTTGTAGGAGGCAACTAAAATGCCGGGAGCAAGGGGCTAGTAACCCCTTCTCCCGTATAAATTACTAAATTTAAAAAGAGAAACTTTCGTTTTTCTTTTTGGGCCATCCCACCCTGGTGGGATATGGCAGGTTTGTTGGAAAAAAAAAAAAATTAGTTTTATTTACAGTGAGCAAAGTCAGGGTATTTTTCCAGAATAGTTTGTAATATACCACTGTGGATAAAATACTTTGACATATCTTGAACATTTCTGAGTGAGTTGTCTCTGAATTCACTAATTTTTATTGCATTCCAATATATAATGATGCAGGGTGCGACAAAGTTTACATTTGGTTTGGTCTACATCTATTATTATTTTTTTATTATTATCACACTGGCCGATTCCCACCAAGACAGGGTGGCCCAAAAAAGAAAAACTTTCACCATCATTCACTCCATCACTGTCTTGCCAGAAGGGTGCTTTACACTACAGTTTTTAAACTGCAACATTAACACCCCTCCTTCAGAGTGCAGGCACTGTACTTCCCATCTCCAGGACTCAAGTCTGGCCTGCAGGTTTCCCTGAGCCCCTTCATAAATGTTACTTTGCTCACACTCCAACAGCACGTCAAGTATTAAAAACCATTTGTCTCCATTCACTCCTATCAAGCATGCTCACGCATGCCTGCTGGAAGTCCAAGCCCCTCGCACACAAAACCTCCTTTACCCCCTCCCTCCAACCTTTCCTAGGCCGACCCCTACCCCGCCTTCCTTCCACTACAGTCTGATACACTCTTGAAGTCACTCTGTTTCGCTCCATTCTCTCTACATGTCTGAACCACCTCAACAACTCTTCCTCAGCCCTCTGGACAACAGTTTTGGTAATCCCGCACCTCCTCCTAACTTCCAAACTATGAATTCTCTGCATTATATTCACACCACACATTGCCCTCAGACATGACATCTCCACTGCCTCCAGCCTTCTCCTCGCTGCAACATTCATCACCCATGCTTCGCACCCATATAAGAGCGTTGGTAAAACTATACTCTCATACATTCCCCTCTTTGCCTCCAAGGACAAAGTTCTTTGTCTCCACAGACTCCTAAGTGCACCACTCACCCTTTTTCCCTCATCAATTCTATGATTCACCTCATCTTTCATAGACCCATCCGCTGACACGTCCACTCCCAAATATCTGAATACATTCACCTCCTCCATACTCTCTCCCTCCAATCTGATATCCAATCTTTCATCACCTAATCTTTTTGTTATCCTCATTACCTTACTCTTTCCTGTATTCACTTTTAATTTTCTTCTTTTGCACACCCTACCAAATTCATCCACCAATCTCTGCAGCTTCTCTTCAGAATCTCCCAAGAGCAGTGTCATCAGCAAAGAGCAACTGTGACAACTCCCACTTTATGTGTGATTCTTTATCTTTTAACTCCACGCCTCTTGCCAAGACCCTCACATTTACTTCTCTTACAACCCCATCTATAAATATATTAAACAACCACGGTGACATCACACATCCTTGTCTAAGGCCTACTTTTACTGGGAAATAATTTCCCTCTTTCCTACATACTCTAACTTGAGCCTCACTATCCTCGTAAAAACTCTTCACTGCTTTCAGTAACCTACCTCCTACACCATACACCTGCAACATCTGCCACATTGCCCCCCTATCCACCCTGTCATATGCCTTTTCCAAATCCATAAATGCCACAAAGACCTCTTTAGCCTTATCTAAATACTGTTCACTTATATGTTTCACTGTAAACACCTGGTCCACACATTCCCTACCTTTCTTAAAGCCTCCTTGTTCATCTGCTATCCTATTCTCTGTCTTACTCTTAATTCTTTCAATAACAACTCTACCATACACTTTACCAGGTATACTCAACAGACTTATCTACATCTAGTGGCAGTGATTTAGATACTGGTAACCCAGCCAGAGTCAGGCAGTAGTGACGTCCAAGAGTTTGCTTATTTTGTTGGAGGCACCAGAGACGTGTGGCTCCTCCTGCATGATGGAATGATGATAGATAGACTGATTGGTGTCAATCTCCCTCAGTCTCAAGTCAATAAAGTTCAGCTGAAGTAACTTTTGTATTATTGTTCTCAAACTGCTGACTGACAAGCCAAGATTGTAATCTACTCTCTCTTTGAAAACATACAACATAGCCAATTCATCAGTTCTATCATACATCTGAAGACCAATGTGAGATGGAATCCACAAAAGGTGTACTCTGACTCCACTGTCCATAATCCTACCATAACTGTGTCTGTCTTCTGACACAAGGATGCTGCAAGTTATACTTATGGGGTTAAGAGCATTTATGGATGACAGAGAATGGATGGTAGAGAATGGATGCATTTGAGTGCAAGGAGTATAGCAAACAGTTCTGTTAGAAGTGTAGAGGCCCAGTTATTGGTGCATGTTCCAATTTCTTTATGAGAGCCATCGCTATGATAACAGCAGCACTACCAGCTGCATCAGTGGATTGATGAACAGAACCATAAACATAAATAATTTGTGTAAGAGTGTGCTGTGTGACTAAGTTATCAATTTAGCTTAAGGCATCCTGTCTGGCTTCAAGACGAAGCTTTGGTTGTGATTTAAGAAGTATTTTGGGAGAAATGGAGGATCCGATGGTAGTTTGGAATGGGGTAATATCCCAAAAATGTAAAAAGAAGAAAAAATTCATAGCATTTCTTGGTTTTTGGGTCACTCTGCCTTGGTGAGAGATGATTGGGGTGCTAAATAAATAAAGTTGAAAGTGAACATAGATAAGAGTAAGGTGATGAGGGTATGAAACAAGTTAGGTAAAGAAAAATTGGATATCACATTGGAGAGAGTGAGTATGGAAGAAGCAAATGTGTTTGGATACTTGGGAATAGATTTGTCAGCAGATGGGTTTATGAAGGATGAGGTTAACCACATAATTGAAGAAGGAAAAAGGGTGGGTGGTGCACTGAGGTATCTGTGGAGACAAAAAACATTATCCATGGAGGCAAAGAAGGGAATGTACAAGAGTATAGTGGTACCAACACTCTTACATGGGTGTGAAGCACAAGTTGTAAATGCGGCAGTGAGTAGGAGGCTGGAAGCAGTGGAGATGTCATGTCTAAGGGAAATGTGTGGTGTAAATATTATGCAAAGAATTCATAGTGTGGAAATTAGGAGGTGTAGTTACTAAAAGTATTATTCAGAGGGCTGAAGAGGGGTTAGTGAGGTGGTTTGGTCATTTAGAAAGGATGGAGCAAAACAGAATAACTTGGAGGGTGTATAAATCTCTAGTGGAGGGGTAGGGATCATCTTAGGAAAGGATGGAGGGAGGGGGTAAAAGAGGTTTTGTGTGCAAGGGGCCTAGACATGCTTCTCGTTTTAACTTTAGTAATGTATACAAGAGGAAAGGTTACTAGCCCCTTGCTCCCGGCACATTAGTCACCTCTTACAACACACATGACTTACAGAGAAAGAATTCTGTTCCACTTCCCCATGGAGATAAGAGAAAATAAACAAGAACAAGAACCAGCAAGAAAATAGTAGAAAATCCAGAGGGGTGTGAATATATATGCTTATACATGCATGTGTAGTGTGACCTAAGTGTAAGTAGAAGTAGCAAGGCATACCTGAAATCTTGCATCATGTTTATGAGACAGAAAAAAAGACACCAGCAATCCTACCATCATGTAAAACAATTACAGGTTTCTGCTTCACACTTACTTGGCAGGACGATAGTACCTCCCTGGGCAGCTGCTGTCTACCAACCTACTACCTAGGGTCCTCCTGTTGGATGCTATCTACCAACCTACTACCTAGGGTCCTCCTGTTGGTTGCTGTCTACCAACCTACTACCTAGGGCCCTCCTGTTGGATGCTATCTACCAACCTACTACCCAGTGCCCTCCTGTTGGTTGCTGTCTACCAACATACTACCTAGGGCCCTCCTGTGTATCAATGTTTTAGTAAAGACCATGGGTCTGTTGCTTACCGAATGAGATCATCTCTAGTCTGGAAGATGGCATGGTCCCTGATGATGTCATAACTAGGGAACCTCATCCTGCCCATGTTGACCATGAGCAGCGTTGTCAGTTGAGACTGCTGGCCACCTTCCTCGTCATCGTCATAGCGAGGCAGGCCATACAACATCAACACTCTCATAAACACCTGCCGCACACTTTTATTCACTAAGCAACAATGTCCTAGACACGCCTGGGCTCTGTGGATGTCACCTTCACATTAATACATTATCTAACTGATTTGTTTAGTTATTACTGCATTTTAAACAATATTTTTTTCTGCAGTATGCAAAATGTAGTTTACATGTAATAAAATACTGTTAAGCACAAAGAAAGCTACTATCATGGTGTGCACTTCAGGAAGACTAATATTAATGCTCACACACTACTTAAGAACTAGACATAGGTTACTGAGTAGGAGTTTTTTATATATACAAAAAGTGAGGTAGCTATATGAACAGTACAATTTTAACCCTTAAACTGTCCAAACGTAGATCTACATTTTTTCAACATTTGAAAGTATGTAAAAAAAGTAGATCTTTTCTTTTTTTACATTTGAAAACATGTAAAAAAAAAAGTAGATCTACTTCTGGAGCACTACGCATGTGAACATATATCTGCTTGGACAGTTTAAGGGTTAAGTATGTATTAACAAAAGAGAGATGTAGCTAAATGAAAATAGTACAATGTTTAGTATACGTTGAGTATACCTGTAGAGGGTTTTGGGGGGTCAACATGCCTGTGGCCTGGTCTGTGGCTATGCCATACCAGGTATACATTAGTACCTTAAACTGATTCAGTGACAAGTAAGAATACAAACTACTCATGACTACAGTGATAACTACCAGTCATGCACTATAAATCTGAACATACCCATCATGCACTCAAGGTAAATGGAGTCAATCAGCCTTGTTCTGTGCTCAAAATGACAAAAATGTCCTCTTAGCAGAGGAGAGGATGCCCTTCCTACATCCCACATAGGATAATCATCAAGGATACTGATGCATGAAATAACCTCTTGTAGTTACAAGAGAACATTAACCTACCACTAGCTACAAGAGAACATTAACCTACCACTAGCTACAAGAGAACATTAACCTACCACTAGCTACAAGAGAACATTAACCTACCACTAGCTACAAGAGAATATTAACCTACCAGTAGCTACAAGAGAACATTAACCTACCAGTATCTAAAAGAGAACATTAACCTACCAATAGCTACAAGGGAACATTAACCCTTTCAGGGGTCCACAGACACTCTCAGAGACTTGTTCTCAGGGTCCCCCAAATTAAAAAAAAAATAAAAAATTCTTGTGAAAAGATAGAGAATCTTTTCCTGGTCATAATGACACCAAAAGTATGAAATTTGATGAAAAACTTATGGAATTATGCTCTCGCGAAGTTAGCAGTCTCGAAGATGTTTACACATTGGCGATTTTGCTCATTTTGAGCCCTATTTTCGGCCAATTCCAATGTTCTAGTCGACAAGAATCATAACTATTTCGCCATTACTCCATTTTTTCTATCGAATGAGTACAAGAAACCATCAATTTACCGATTTCAACTATCCAATAGTGTGGTCAGAATTTAGCAATTCTGCCAATTTCACACAAATTTCAAAAGATGCCAATTTCCAAATAGGGACCAGAATAAACAAGAAAGACATTCCTGGCACTAAAATAACATTTCCTCTGTTCATAAGTCACGTCGCTAGGCCCCTCTTACATTTCTTTTGCTTTCCACTTTGAATTTTTATTCTCACAAAAAAAATAAGATTTACTGTTATGCACTAGTGTAAAAATGGTATAAATAATATCGGCACACTTGTGAAAGAATATTAGACTCACCAGTTGACGTGTATTGGACGCTTAGCATGATTTGTTTACTTTTGAACTTTGGTAAAAATTTAACATTTCTGCTACTTTGAGCTCAATTTCAAGGTACTTTTCATTGTAAAACCAGTCAAAATCATCTCAATTTCTGTAATATGTCTTCCATTCTATACAATGAGACCAGGAAAACTAGAATACAACAATAAATACCATACGAAAATATAGTGCAAAGTCGATGTTTTAATCCAAAAACACAAAGTTTTTTTTTCTCATTATGCACTGTGTGCTGCATGATTTTTTTTATACTGTGCACACTGACCACATAGACCCATTCTTTCATATGTAGGCCTACCAGCTTTCTCTCACTAGATCTGAAGGCGCTAGAATTTATGCGTACAAGTACGTCATGGACACTGGCGTGTAAGCCGAACTAGTAACTGTCGAAACCCTGAAAGGGTTAACCTACCAGTAGCTACAAGAGAATATTAACCCACCAGTAGCTACAAGAGAACATTAAACTAGCAGTAACTGCAAGAGAACATTAAACTACCAGTAACTGCAAGAGAACATTAAACTACCAGTAGCTACAAGAGAACATTAAACTACCAGTAGCTACAAGAGAACATTAAACTAGCAGTAACTACAAGAGAACATTAAACTACCAGTAACTACAAGAGAACATTAAACTAGCAGTAACTACAAGAGAACATTAAACTAGCAGAAACTACAAGAGAACATTAAACTACCAGCAACTACAAGAGAACATTAAACTAGCAGTAACTACAAGAGAACATTAACCTACCAGTAGCTACAAGAGAACATTAACCTACCAGCAACTACAAGAGAACATTAACCTACCTGTAGCTACAAGAGAACATTAACCCACCAGTAGCTACAAGAGAACATTAACCTACCAGTAGCTACAAGAGAACATTAACCTACCAGTAACTACAAGAGAACATTAACCTACCAGTAGCTACAAGAGAACATTAACCCACCACTAGCTACAAGAGAACATTAACCCACCAGTAGCTACAAGAGAACATTAACCCACCAGTAGCTACAAGAGAACATTAACCCACCAGTAGCTACAAGAGAACATTAACACACCAGTAGCTACAAGAGAACATTAACCCACCAGTAGCTACAAGAGAACATTAACCCACCAGTAGCTACAAGAGAACATTAACCTACCAGCAACTACAAGAGAACATTAACCCACCAGTAGCTACAAGAGAACATTAACCCACCAGTAGCTACAAGAGAACATTAACCTACCAGTAACTACAAGAGAACATTAACCTACCAGTAGCTACAAGAGAACATTAACCCACCAGTAACTACAAGAGAACATTAACCCACCAGTAGCTACAAGAGAACATTAACCCACCAGTAACTACAAGAGAACATTAACCTACCAGTAGCTACAAGAGAACATTAACCCACCAGTAACTACAAGAGAACATTAACCCACCAGTAGCTACAAGAGAACATTAACCCACCAGTAGCTACAAGAGAACATTAACCCACCAGTAGCTACAAGAGAACATTAACCCACCAGTAGCTACAAGAGAACATTAACTCACCAGTAACTACAAGAGAACATTAACCCACCAGTAGCTACAAGAGAACATTAACCCACCAGTAGCTACAAGAGAACATTAACCCACCAGTAGCTACAAGAGAACATTAACCTACCAGTAGCTACAAGAGAACATTAACCTACCAGTAACTACAAGAGAACATTAACCCAGCAGTAGCTACAAGAGAACATTAACCCACCAGTAGCAACAAGAGAACATTAACCCACCAGTAGCTACAAGAGAACATTAACCCACCATTAGCTACAAGAGAACATTAACCTACCAGTAACTACAAGAGAACATTAAACTAGCAGTAGCTAAAAGAGAACATTAACCTACCAGTACCTACAAGAGAACATTAACCCACCAGTAGCTACAAGAGTACATTAACCCACCAGTAGCTACAAGAGAACATTAACCTACCAGTACCTACAAGAAAACATTAACCCAGCAGTAGCTTCAAGAGTACATTAACCCACCAGTAGCTACAAGAGAACATTAACCTACCAGTAGCTAAAAGAGAACATTAACCCACCAGTAGCTACAAGAGAACATTAACCCACCAGTAGCTACAAGAGAACATTAACCCACCAGTAGCTACAAGAGAACATTAACCTACCAGTAGCTACAAGAGAACATTAACCTACCAGTACCTACAAGAGAACATTAACCCACCAGTAGCTTCAAGAGTACATTAACCCACCAGTAGCTACAAGAGAACATAAACCTACCAGTAGCTAAAAGAGAACATTAACCCACCAGTAGCTAAAAGAGAACATTAACCTACCAGTAGCTACAACAGAACATTAACCTACCAGCAGCTACAAGAGAACATTAACCCACCAGTAGCTAAAAGAGAACATTAACCCACCAGTAGCTACAAGAGAACATTAACCCACCAGTAGCTACAAGAGAACATTAACCCACCAGTAGCTAAAAGAGAACATTAACCCACCAGTAGCTACAAGAGAACATTAACCCACCAGTAGCTAAAAGAGAACATTAACCAACCAGTAGCTACAAGAGAACATTAACCCACCAGTAGCTACAAGAGAACATTAACCTACCAGTACCTACAAGAGAACATTAACCCACCAGTAGCTACAAGAGAACATTAACCCACCAGTAGCTACAAGAGAACATTAACCCACCAGTAGCTAAAAGAGAACATTAACCCACCATTAGCTACAAGAGAACATTAACCCACCAGTAGCTACAAGAGAACATTAACCCACTAGTAGCTACAAGAGTACATTAACCCACCAGTAGCTACAAGAGAACATTAACCTATCAGTAGCTACAAGAGAACATTAACCTACCAGTAGCTACAAGAGAACATTAACCCACCAGTAGCTACAAGAGAACATTAACTTACCAGTAACTACAAGAGAACATTAACCCACCAGTAGCTACAAGAGAACATTAACCTACCAGTAGCTACAACAGAACATTAACCTACCAGCAGCTACAAGAGAACATTAACCCACCAGTAGCTAAAAGAGAACATTAACCCACCAGTAGCTACAAGAGAACATTAACCCACCAGTAGCTACAAGAGAACATTAACCCACCAGTAGCTAAAAGAGAACATTAACCCACCAGTAGCTACAAGAGAACATTAACCCACCAGTAGCTACAAGAGAACATTAACCTACCAGTAGCTACAACAGAACATTAACCTACCAGCAGCTACAAGAGAACATTAACCTATCAGTAGCTACAAGAGAACATTAACCTACCAGTAGCTACAAGAGAACATTAACCTACCAGTAGCTACAAGAGAACACTAACCTACCAGTAACTACAAGAGAACATTAACCCACCAGTAGCTACAAGAGAACATTAACCCACCAGTAGCTACAAGAGAACATTAACCCACCAGTAGCTACAAGAGAACATTAACCTACCAGTAGCTACAAGAGAACATTAACCTACCAGCAGCTACAAGAGAACACTAACCTACCAGTAACTACAAGAGAACATTAACCCACCAGTAGCTATAAGAGAACATTAACCCACCAGTAGCTACAAGAGAACATTAACCCACCAGTAGCTACAAGAGAACATTAACCTACCAGCAGCTACAAGAGAACACTAACCTACCAGTAACTACAAGAGAACATTAACCCACCAGTAGCTACAAGAGAACATTAACCCACCAGTAGCTACAAGAGAACATTAACCCACCAGTAGCTACAAGAGAACATTAACCTACCAGTAGCTACAAGAGAACATTAACCTACCAGCAGCTACAAGAGAACACTAACCTACCAGTAACTACAAGAGAACATTAACCCACCAGTAGCTACAAGAGAACATTAACCTACCAGTAGCTACAAGAGAACATTAACCTACCAGTAGCTACAAGAGAACATTAACCTACCAGTAGCTACAAGAGAACATTAACCTACCAGTAGCTACAAGAGAACATTAACCTACCAGTAGCTACAAGAGAACATTAACCTACCAGTAGCTACAAGAGAACATTAACCTACCAGTAGCTACAAGAGAACATTAACCTACCAGTAGCTACAAGAGAACATTAAACTACCAGTAGCTACAAGAGAACATTAACCCACCAGTAGCTACAAGAGAACATTAACCTGACAGTAGCTACAAGAGAACATTAACCTGACAGTAGCTACAAGAGAACATTAACCTACCAGTAGCTACAAGAGAACATTAACCTACCAGTAGCTACAAGAGAACATTAACCTACCAGTAGCTACAAGAGAACATTAAACTACCAGTAGCTACAAGAGAACATTAAACTACCAGTAGCTACAAGAGAACATTAACCTATCAGTAGCTACAAGAGAGGCAAGATCATGGTGTCTTGCCTTAAACATTTAATAAAGTCTATCTTGCTATCACTCTCTCAAGAGTATTTTAATATCTCATTATTTCCTCCTCCTCAGTAAATATCTCTTGTTCTTCCTGTTGATACTGATAGAAAATCTTCCTTATTTATTCTGTGAGGATGTTAGATAGGAGTGAGTGGAGGCAACTGGTTTTTTGGGATTTGACGTGCTGTTGGAGTGTGAGCAAGGTAACATCTGTGAAATGATTCAGGGAAAATGGTCAACCGGACTAGAGTTCTAGAGGTGGGAAGTACAATGCTTGCACTCTGAAGGAGTGGAGGGGATATTTGAAATTTGGAGGAACTTCTGAACTATAGTATCAGCAAGACTCTGGCAAGATAGTGATGGAGTGATGGTGAAAGTGTTTCTTCTTTTCTTGGGTCACTGCCTCAGTGGGAGACAGCTGGTGTGTTGAAAAGAAAATAATTCTTATTGTGTCTTCTCTTTCTTTGTAACACATTTTTTAAAGCTTGGAGAACCATTCTTAAGCTTGGAGAACTATTTTAAAGCTTGAAGAACCAGTTTAAAGCTTATTTTTCCTAGGTTATTCACATGTACTTCTAGGTGTGGATGCCTGTATTTACTGTAGATAGGGCCAGTTTTGATTGTTTGTTTACTTGTACTATCTGTCCTGAGGTTTCCCTGGTGACCACCTGGTCCAGCAGGTCTTTTGTGTTAGAAGCACATACACCCATATAGCTGTCACAACCAGTTGGATCAGCACACACACCCACATAGCCGTCACAACGAGGTGGATCTGGTACTCGCAGAAGGAAGTTGCCTACCCTCTTGAAAACATCTATCCTTGTTCTGGCAATATTTCTAAATTGATCGATACAGAAGATTTTATTCTGAATTACATGGGAAGTACACTGTACACTACTGTATATTGTAAGTACAGTATATATTGTGAATGTGTTTATCACTAAAGTAGGACCCCCATATCTACGGGTCTGGTTTCCGCGGTTTCCCATGGCTCGAAAATAACCCTTAATTTTGCTTAATAATTACACCAAAGCACAAAAGTAGTGACAGCAGCTGTACTTCAAATCCTAAGAGAAGCCATGAAGTGCTTCCCATCAGTGAAAAAGTGATAATTCTCCACTTACTGTACATAATTTATTGATTAACTCTTTCACTGTTGGCCCCGTAATATTATGGTTTGCAAGCCAGTGTTGGTCCCATAATAGTACGCCAAAATTCTAGCGGCTTCCATATGAGAGAATGGGTCTGAGTGGTCAGTGTGCGCAGTATAAAAAAAAATTCTGCAGCACGCAGTGCATAAAGAAAAAAACTCAGACTGACTGTCGTTACAAACAGCAACTCTGCGGTGTATTTTCATATGGTATTTATGGTTGTATTCTCATTTTCTTGGTTTAATTTGACAGAATGGAAGATATATTACAGAACTAGAGGTGATTTGAATGGTTTATGGACTAAAAATACCTTGAAATTAAGCTCAAAGTAACGGAAATGTACGATTTTTGCCGATGTTCAAGAGTAAACAAATCAAGTCACGCATCCAATACACGTCAGCTGGTGGGTCCAATATGCTTTCACAAATGCACTATTATTTTTTATACCATTTTTACAATAATGCAGTCATCTGCATAACAGAATAGTTTCTATTTTTTATGTGATTAGAAATTCAAAATGGAAAGCAAGCATAATATAAGAGGGGCCTGGAGATGTGACTAATGAACAGAGAAAATTTAATTTTAGCACTAGGAATGACTGCACTGTTAATTCTGGACCCTATTTTGAAATTGGCCTTCCTTGAATTGTGTATGAAATTTGCCAGATTACTAGGCAGTTTCTTGTACTCAGTCGATAGAACAAAAGGAATTCTAGCAAAATAGCTACGACTTTGGTCAACTGGAACAATAGAATTGGCTGAAAATAGGGCTCAGAGTGGGCAAAATCACTGATGAGTAAATATCACAGAGTCTGCTAAGTTTCCAAGAGCATAATTCTTAAGTTTTCCATAAAATTTCATACTTTTGGTGCCATTTCCATCTGGAAAAGATTCTCTATCATTTCATAAGAAAAACTAATTTTTTTTTTTTTGCTTAAATTCTTCGACATTGAGAGCAAGTTTGTGAGTAGGGGTCTCGACAGTGAAAGGGTTAAAACTCATGAAATCATAATGACATGTTCGCAAACTACCATACCACGGGCAGGAATTGAACTCATGGCGAGTTTAATTGTGTAATCCCAGTAGCTTACACGCTGGCTTGGAGTTTTACAACTCACTCACCATGAGTTCAATCCCTGCTCGTGGTATGGTTTATCAATTAAACTTTATCATAGGTATGTATGTAAATAAAAAATGACTTACATATAAAGTTAGCTACTATCCGTGATTTCGGGTCTCCACAGTAGGTGGAGATACGGGGTCCTACTGTACTTCTGAAAATATTCATTGAAAACAGTTGAATCTTGTAATTCCCATTCCTGGGACTCATGGTGTTGCTGCTGCTGCTGCTGCTGCTGTCTTTGTTTGAACAAACCTTATACCTGGCTTCCATATTCACAGTATTTATATACTAATATGTATCAATGTTGGTATGTATATGCTTTATCATAAAGTCATACACTCTATATATTTTCAGATTTTTCAGTACAGTTGTTATGAGAAGTTTTATAAAGTGTGGTACAGTTATTATTCAGTTTACTGAACATTATGCTACTATTCTTACTCAATGTTGACAATGATAAAAAATTTTCCACGCAATTTCTTTCACTGTAGAGTTCTGTTGTGCTAAACAGAGTGCAGATGTGAAACATGTGAAATAATGCATTAATGTTTCCTAATACACTGGCAATCTCCCAGTGAGGCAGCATGACCCATAAAGAGGGAACACTGTCACCATCACTCTTTTAATGGAAGCATGCTTGCATCACAATTTGGATGGGCCATTGGAGGTGGGACTTGCGGTTACGGCAATTCTCACCTCCACGACTCAAGTCCAGCAAACTGGTTTCTCTGAATCCCCTCATAAATGTTACCTTGCTTACACTCCAACACCACATCAAGTCATAAAAACCACTCATCTCCACTCAATCCTATGTAACATGCTCAAACAAGCCTGGTGGATGTCCAGGCCCCTCGCTCAAAACTTCTCTTACCCCCTCCCTTCAACTTTCCTGGGATGACCCCTACCCTTCCTTCCCCCACTACGATATATACACCTTCCTACATATTAGTATTTTAACAACAAATTATAATTACCTCTTCATAAGTAATGAGTTGCCTTTAGAACCTTTGGAAAATGCAGAAATAATGGTTGGCTGTTGTTTAGCAAACTTGGACAGAGTGGCAACCAGGTCCTCTTTCTTCCCAGCAGTCCTGAGCTGAAACATACCATCTCTTAAGTACAGTAATAGTGCTCAACATTTATAACAAATAATAAGTAGTAAAAAAGAGGGAGCACATTAGCACAAGAAAATTTAAACAAGATTAATAATTTTTTTCTTTTTAACACATGGGCCATCTCAATCCTGCCAAGACAGGGTGACCCAAAAACGAGGAAACAAAAGTGTTTCTTCTTTTTACAGGAGAAGGGGTTACTAGCCCCTTGCTAGTGGTATTCTAGTTGCGTCTTACAACATGCATGACTTACAGAGGAAGGATTATTCTCCACTTCCCCATGGAGGGAGATTAATAAACAAAAATTACAAAGTAGAGCTTGAGGACTGCAAATGCCCTGACCACCCAGCAGGGTAAACTCTGAAATACTGTACAGTATACCATACTTACACACATTCTTACATAAGTTACATCAACTACATTATTCAGGAGTAGTGTCACAGTTTTGATACACAAGAGATTTAATGGTGGCTAACTGGCTGGATAGGGAAGACTGTGTTTGCAGGCAAGCTCATTATTTTTCAATGAGAGAATATTAAAAATCAATATTTTTTTTTTTCAACAAGTCGGCCATCTCCCACCAAGGCAGGGTGACCCAAAAAAGAAAGAAAATCCCCAAAAAGAAAATACTTTCATCATTCAACACTTTCACCTCACTCACGCATAATCACTGTTTTTGCAGAGGTGCTCAGAATACAACAGTTTAGAAGCATATACGTATAAAGATACTTAACATATCAATAAATATGGTAATGTTTTCTAAAGATTCTTTTATTTACATTTGATAATAAAATGAGGAAACAATTATCTATACCAAAGTATAATAATAATTACAGGAAGTTACATCAATACATATCATCAAAATAAAAATATTCAATGTGGTCTTATGAATAAAAGGATATATAGAAGGATATATAAAAGGATATATAGAACACTGTACCTTCATTCTAGTCTTGAATGAGAGGATCAAGGTAAGTGACGAGTTATAGCAGTGTAAGTCTATTGTTACAAGGTTCTTAGAAACCTTCCCTAAGTTGCTCAATTCCTAGGTATCAATTTGGTGTTAGGTGAGCACTAGCAGCAGCAAGCGTATAGAAATATATCCACGTCACCCCGCCCAGGAACTGAACCCGGAGTGTTTTGGTTGTGAGTGGAATGTTGACCTCTGAGATGAACAAGTTAAGCACAGTTGCTGCACAAGGCATGCACTGCTGCCAAGTACAAAACTGAATTAATATTTTTAATAAGAAAAAATGAGAAAAATGAATGAATCAGGTGTCTTAAAAACCATCTGTAGCTAAATTCACAAGTAACACTGGTAACAACCTACCCTCACATATAACACTAGTACCAAACTACTGCCAAGCACCATTGCAAAAACAGTGATAATGTGTGAGTGTGGTGAAAGTGTTGAATGATGATGAAAGTATTTTCTTTTTGGGGATTTTCTTTCTTTTTTGGGTCACCCTGCCTCGGTGGGAGACGGCCGACTTGCTGAAAAAAAAAAAAAAGCTACTCCCTCACATACAGCACTTGTAACAAGCTACTCCCTCACATATAACACTTGTAACAAGCTACTCTCTCATATATAAAACTAGTAACAAGCTACCCTCATTGGAACACTTACCTTCATCTGTTTACAGAGTTCATGCAGTTCCCCAGTGGACAGAAGCTGAAGAACTTCTTCTAAATCTGCCATCTCATTTTCTGTCACAAGAACAATTTCATGAGTGATATCATGCATGGCATATTTACATACATAAACACCACCAACATTCGATACATAAGCACAAACCAACACCCTATACTGATGGACCTTAGGATGCTGTTAGTAAGCCATGGGCAACTTAGTCTTTTATTGGTGATCTCTCTAGTTTTTATGGGACAATGTTTAGTTTAGGAATTTACTGTCCTGTATATGTAGTATGCATAATAGTATGAATGACTTTTATGTATATTAAGTAGGTTTAAGTCTTGAAAGAGTGATGGTGTGTGTTGTCTGACAGTAGACTAAGTAGTGTTGTTTGAGGTACACAGTAGTGAATCTTGGAGAGGATACCTACAATCTGGAAATCATTACCTGAAACATCAAAAGGTCTCCTATCTGCCAATCAGTTTAGAGCTATTGTTAAAAAACAACTGATTTCCTTAATGTAATTGAAGAAAAGCTTTATAAGGTTTTCTTCTTCAAGTCACCTACCTAGATGGGAGACAACTGGTATGTTGAAGAAAATAAATGAAACGGCAATACACTATGTCAAACAAACTCGTCCAACTCTGTTCCTGCTCTTCCAGTCTTCCTTCAACTCCCATAGAAAACTGGTAACACATCTTGTCCCATTGTATTTCTACTGTAACTAAGTAACTTGATGTATCTTCATCACTAGTCAATCACTCCACAAAACTAAAGATCACTGAATCAGTTTGAAACAACAAGCCATTCATTTTTTGGGTCACCTTACCTCAGTGGGAGATGACCAGTGTGTTTAGAAAAAAAAAAAAACTGAAATTGTACCAATTGTTCACTAGCTGCCTTTCTTATTATACATATTTTTGAAGATAACTGTCTAAGAAATCCTACTTCTTAGTCTGTGTCTATAAAGTAACATTTAAGCATTAGGATTAGTTTACCTGAAATGCTTTGCATATTAGTGTCTTTTTTATGCCCACTAATGTTTTATTACATGTCATGTCAACTACATTATTTATAACACATTAAACAAAAAATTGTATTTGTATTCTATCAAATGTCAACAAGGAACAGTCAATATTATAAAAAACAACCTAGAAAACACCTCAAGTTGCTATTTTAAATCAAACAAGGTCAGTTCTGCCTTTTCCATCCTGCACAGCGTGGAGCAGGATTTTTTCTTTATAGTGTGCACACTCATGGCACAGACCCATCCTCCCATCTCTGGGCCAAAATTGACTTCTCACAGCTTTTCTGAGGAAGCTGAGCTCAAAACATAGAGCTACATGAGGGTCCCTGGCCACAATAATGTAGATCTACATGACGGACAGTGAATGGGGTAATGGTTCTGCAGCCCTTGTCAACAGGCCTCCTAATTTTTAAAGGAAATATTACAGGGATAAGACCTAATAAGAAACACCAAGGAGAGTAAAGTGCATTGTGTATGTTAATGCTCTGAGTGAGGTTATGGAAGATAAGTCTCAATGACAAGTGAAAAGCAATGATTTTTGGATATAATTTCAAATCTGAATATAAAATGTTGGATAACAAAGTAATTGAAACAAGAAAAGAAAATAGACATTGGAGTAATCGTGTACGAAAGGTATATAATACCGACAAGATGAGAGTAAGACACATGTGCAACATCTGGGTATCTTTATTGTAGACGTTTCGCCATCCAGTGGCTTTATCAATACAAATTCCAGGACATAACTTGAAGACAGTAGAACTATGTACAGAAGATGAGGTAATCAGTCCCTCAAACTAGGAGTAGGTGCGAACAGCACGATGGTGCTGTTCGCACCTACTCCTAGTTTGAGGGACTGATTACCTCATCTTCTGTACATAGTTCTACTGTCTTCAAGTTATGTCCTGGAATTTGTATTGATAAAGCCACTGGATGGCGAAACGTCTACAATAAAGATACCCAGATGTTGCACATGTGTCTTACTCTCACATTGGAGTAATCATTAACATAGACCTCAAAAATACCAAGCAATGTCTATCAGAGCATCAAAACCAAAAGAATGCAAGAAATTCCAAGTACAAAATATTGGAACTAACATCGGCTCTCAATAATGTGCTTTTTTACATATCTTAAAAATGCTCTCAGTTTTGATTAGCAAATTATGTAAAAGATGAAGAACAGACTGGAGAGGGTAGAGAGGGACAACTAAGCTTGTGCCATCACTAAGGAAGGAACAATATGAGCAATGATTCAAAGTATATATAAAATGGAGGCTACAAGACCTCATTCAAGCTTTTACGGTATTAAGTGGTTTTGATACACACAGACAGGAAGAACTATATGAAAGGCAGTCAGTAATGTGAAACAATGGAATGAAACTTTGAGGAAATAGATGCAACACAATTGTGCGTAAAGTTTTTGTTAATAGAATTATTACATTATTAAACAAAATACTCCCTGAAGCTGTAAGTGTGAAGACAATACAGCCATTTAAGAACCAGCTGGACAAGCAGTTTGAAAATATATGATTCAACTAGATACAGCACTACACAAGGGCAAACTGTGTTCAGTGGATTCCTGATATTAACTCTGCCACTACATCAGGACAAACAAATAACAATGAACCACCCTGGGTATACTAATAGTGGCAAAGACTCGAGTTATCAGTGGAAGTTATTGTAGTCATAACAAATTCCATCAGTTTGCTCCAAGGTTCTCAGGATATCTGGTTGTTAAAATACACCAGCCTGAAGTAAAACTAGTGATAACTAGCTCTATAAGCACTGGTACACACAGTTCTGTTGGTGGCAATGAAGTAACAAGAAATTATAGAAGAAGAAACGGTACTAAACAGAAGAGATAGTTTGTAGTCTATCCACTGCTATCTCTCTTATAATTTCCATGCCACTTTACAATATGGTGTGGTATGTTTTATTCAGGTATTCAAAAGGCAGAACAAGGGTTGTTGAGATGGCTTGAGTATTTAGAGGAGATGAAGCAGAATAGGATTATAAAGCAAATGTATAAATGTAGTGGAAAGCAAGTAGGGGGTTATTCCAGGAAGGCTGGAGGGAATGTGTGAGGGTTTTAAAGGGTAAAGTCTTGAGTATCCACCAGGGATGTTTAAGTGTATTAGATCAGAATGAAGACAAGTGGTCTGAGGGATCTGACCTACTGTTAGAGTGAGACAAAACCTTTATGAAAAGATTCAGAGAAAGCTGCTAGCTGGATTAGAGTCCTGAAGGTTGGTATTAGAGTGCATGCACTCTGAAGGAGTGGGAATGCTGCAGATCAGAGGGTCATTTGAATTACAATGTCTGCACACTTTTGGCAAGACAGCTGATGAATCTATGAATGTGAATGTGATTTCTTTTTTAGGTCAGCCTACCTTAGTGGGAGATAGGCGATGGTAAAAAAAAAAAAAGTGTACAAGAATGTAAATTTAATTACTGTAATATTATTGTCTCTATCTACATTTAGTACATTTACAGTACAGTGGTATCTCTAGTTATGAACTTAATTCGTTTCAGAAAGCTGTTCGACTGCTGATACCAAACGAATTTGTTCCCATAAGGAATAGTGTAAATTAGATTAGTCCGTTTCAGACCACCAAAAATACACTTACAAAAGCACTTACAAAAATACACTTGCATAACTGTTCAAGTTGGAAACTGTTCGAAACATGAGGTACTACTGTATTTTGTTGTTGAAGAGAAATAAATTTAGTCTATTAGGAAAAAACAATCACTACTCCTCAGCAGAGTTATGCAAAACATGAATAACCTTACCTTGATGTAAAAAATTAGCATAGGAGAGTTCATTAATGTAGAGCTGAGTGTCTTCCTTCTCACAGATCTCTCGGTATTCAACCTTGCTAATTCTGTTCCATTTGATCTTTCTCTGGAATAATCGAACATACAGCTTTTGAGCTTGCAATGTTAGACCTTGGAAAGTTTTTATGACATCTAGATCATCATCATTTAAAAGTTTGACATCTTGGGGCTGTGACAGAACTGTATCCAAAATTCTAAGAAAGTTCTCTAAATAATATCCTCGTTGATGTCTATATCTTGTAGGATCATTCTTCAGCTGATCCTCTTCGTCTGTATTCTTTAATGGAGTTAATTTTGCTGGTGAGTTGGAGGCTGAGCCAGAGGGAGATGGAGTTGGTTTCTTCTCTCTACAATTTGTCACTGACAATTTCTGGGATGAATTTTGTAACAACCCTGTGCTTCTTAAGCCTTGTTTAATTTTCCATGGACTTCTATGAAAATTTTTATTTCTTTGCAAAGAAGGTTGAGATAATGAATCAAATATGTCATCTTGGCTACTCTTAACTTTATTCACATTTAAGTGCATGTTTGTGTTAACTGAAGGATCTACATTTGTATCACATGGACTTGTATCATTAAAAAGATTCCTGACATGGCTTATACCCTCTTCAACATGAGCATCAATTAGCAGTGGGCTTGGAGACCTTGTTGGGGTAACAAGCGCTGGGCTTCCTGCACGACTGAACAACATCACACTTTCATCACTTCCTGAACTGCTACTATCATTATTCCATTCTTCAGATTGAAATTTACAAGGAGCAGATTTCTCTTCCTCTAATTTGCCTATATGAGGGCCTACAGATGTATCCTTCAGTTCTGTTATGTGTACCTTCATATTTACAAAGGTTCCAGGTGATAGTGATAATGACTGTCTCTCAGTAGTAGACCCAGTGTGTGTTAATGACAGAGTACTGTTTTCAAATTTATTTTTGGTTTCATTTGGGTTTTTCTCATCTAACTCACATGGAACAGTTTTGATTTTATTTGGAGTGGTCTTTTCTACAAAATTTTTACAGTTTGAATCTGGAGAGAAGACAAGGCATTTCTTCTTTTGTTTTGTAAGTGTTGGTGTAAAACTTGACTTGTTTCTTAGCTTTAAGTTTTTTGGTGTCCCTATTACAAACGATGTTTGAAAATCATCTTCACTTTCCGAGTCTGTCCTCACTGTACTGTCAAGACATATTTTATTAGTTTTATTCTGGTTTTCAATTAAGTCATCGTTTTTCTTAGGTGTAGTCACAGGAGAGGGCGACTGCCAGTCTGCTTCCATCATTGCCTTTACTGCTTTGCCTGACTTGGTCTGAGGTGAAAACGAGAGTGGCCGAGATGCCAATTGTGGCATGTCAATAATATCAGCCTCGTTGGCTTTTTCTGGCGTTACTTGAGGAGAACTCCAGTCTGCCTCTAGCAAAGCTATTCCATTCTTCTGAAGCTGTGGCACTTCATAGCAGATCACTTTCTCCTGCCTCTTTCTTGAGGAATATTGTTTATGTTTCAAATTAGGAGAGAAATAAGGTGAAGAGGTTTTGCGTAAGCTGTCTGGCTGTAGGGCCAGCACAAGTTCGCTTCCACTTTCTAATTCAATAAGTTGTGTCTCCACCATATCTGGAGATATGTAACAAGCATCAGAATAGTCACTCTCATTAGGGCTTTCATTTTTCTTACAATACAAAGCACACAGATCATCTGAATCATCTTCACTGTCAGACAGAACAGCTTGTCTTCTTGCTTTCACCTTTTTCTTTTCTTTATCAATCTTTGAGAGTTTCTTATTCTTGCGAGACTTTTCCTTACCGCCTACTTTCTTTTGACAGTTCTTGCTTTTACAATCGTGATCAAGATGCCAATTAAGCTTGCTCTTTGGTACTTGAAGGTTACACCCAGGGCAAATGACCTTATCAATGGGGGAGCAAGTCTGAGCCTGTTGTTGGAAAAAATGTAGTAGAGTTTTCTGGGTCTTGCCAGTATCAGCAGTGTTACTGGATTTCCCACCACAAGCTTTCATCATTTTCCTGATATAATGCTCCTCTCAGACTGGTACCTGTCGAATAAAAAATATAATCAATTAGGGGTTCATTTTTTTTTGTACAGTATCTGATAAATGCACATAAAACTCTTATAGGGGAATAAGTCTGTTGAGTATGCCTGGTAAAGTGTATGGTAGAGTTAATATTGAAAGAATTAAGAGTAAGATGGAGAGTAGGATAGAAGATGAACAAGGCGGCTTTAGGAAAGGTAGGGGGCGTGTAGATCAAGTGTTTACAGTGAAACATAGGTGAACAGTATATAGATAAGGGTAAAGAGATTTTTGTGGCATTTATGGATTTGGAAAAGGCATATGACAGGGTGAATAGGGTGGGGCAATGTGGCAGATGTTGCAAATATAGAATAGGAGGTAGGTTACTGAAAACAGTGAAGAGTTTTTACAAGGATAGTGAGGCTCAGGTTAGAGTATGTAGGAGAGAGATTATTTCCCAGTAAAAGTAGGCCTTAGACAAGGATGTGTGATGTCACCATGGCTGTTCAATATATTTATAGATAGGGTTGTAAGAAAAGTGAATGCTCTGGTGTTGGCAAGAGGTGTGGGGTTAAAAGATAAAGAATCTAACACAAAGTGGGAGTTATCACAGTTGCTCTTTGCTGATGACACTGTTTTTTGGGAGATTCTGAAGAGAAGTTGCAGAGGTTGACGAATGAGTTTGGTAGGGTACGTAAAAGAAGAAAATTAAAAGTGAATATAGGAAAGAGTAAGGTGATGAGGATAAAAAAAAAATTAGGTAACAAAAGATTGGATATCAGACTGGAGGGAGTATGGAGGAGGTGAATGTATTCAAATATTTAGGAATGGACTTGTCAGCAGACGGGTCTATGAAAGATGAGGTGAATCAAAGTTGATGAGGGGAATAAGGCGAGTGGTGCACTTAGGAGTCTGTGGAGACAAAGACCTTTGTCTATGGAAGCAAAGAGGGGAATGTATGAGAGAATAGTTATACCAACACTCTTATATGGGTGTGAAGCATGGGTGGTGAATGTTGCAACAAGGAGAAGGCTGAAAGCAGTGGAGATGTCATGTCTGAGGGCAATGTGTGGTGTGAATATAATGCAGAGAATTCGTAGTTTGGAAATTAGGAGGTGTGGGATTACCAAAACTATTATTTAGATGGCTGAGGAGGGGTTGCCGAGGTGGTTTGGACATGTAGAGAGAATGGAACAAAACAGAATGACTTTGAGAGTGTATAAATCTGTAGTGGAGGGAAGGCGGGGTAGGGGTCGGCCTAGGAAGGGTTGGAGGGAGGGGGTAAAGGAGGTTTTGTGTGCAAGGGGCTTGGACTTCCAGCAAGCGTGCATGAGCGTATTTGATAGGAGTGAATGGAGACAAATGGTTTTTAACCCTTAAATGGTCCAAACGTATATATACGTTCACTCGCGCAGCGCCCCGAATATTTTGAAAAAAAAAAAAATCTTTTTTTTATATAGAAAAAAAAGAGCACATTTTTTTTAAGTGTTTTAGCATTAAAAAAAATTAGGGTCAGTACTTACTGAGGTATGAGGCCGCGAAGTTGGCACTTGGCGATCACCTGACGGCAACATGGAGTGCTGCTGCTTACAGAAATTCAACATATTTACTGTTTTCTTCCATTTTTTTTTTTCATTTTCTTGGTTTTCATGATATGATAATTATGTTTCATAGTAAGTCATTTGATATCAATGCCAATTTTTGTTTATACACCAATATTACATACGAAATTTTTATCATATTGTCACATGTACACACTGACAGGTGATTTTGCACACCTGGCTGAATCACACATCATCACATACAACTATATACAAGTATTTACATGTCCCACTTATGTTTCTAGAACTCCACAATTGTATGATACTCCATGAAGCATGGATTCATACAGAGTGCCACCCCACACTGGTGACACATGAATCATGTGTCCTTCCGCTGTTGGGGTCATTTTTTGGTGGAAGCACACGCAATACACTTTTTCTGGGCATTCTTCTTCTTTTGGGTAGGTGGTATTGGTACCAGATAGTGACAGTTAGGAGTGATTCGGTCTGGCACTTCCCCCACTGGCTGTGGTTGGGGGACAGGTTGTGGTGTGACAGGTCGCTGTTGAAGGGAAGGTACAGGTGTGGTACCATACTTTCTTGCTATCTGTTTGACGAGATTCAGAGAGAAATCTGCAAAATGTTGTCGTTTTCCAGTCTTTACTTCGTACATATTGAATGCATTGAGCACTGCAATGTCTACAAGGTGAAAAAACAGTTTTATATGCCACTTGCGACTCCTACGCACACAGTCAACAAACCCTATCATCATATCACACTTGTCAACTAGTCGCATGTTGTTCATATAGTCCACGACAGCAAGTGGCTTCACAATAGGTTTGTTGTTGAACTTGCTCAGTCTGTCTGTCTGTACCATCTCGTTTCTGTGGATGGTTGATAGCAATGTCACGTCTCATTTGTCATACCACATCAGTGCCATGATGTCATTAGCATGAAACGCTTGCACTTCACCTTCAACACTGCCTCCAGTGAACCTTGGCATATGTTTCCTATTCCTTCTCACTGTTCCACATATATCAGTATTGTTCACACATAGGAAATCAGCAAGCATAGGGCTTGTATACCAGTTGTCTGTGTACAATGCATGGCCCTTGCCAAGGTATGGTTCCATCATCCTGCGAACAACATCACCGGAAATGCCCAACATCCTTCTGTCATCATCGAGTGTGTTTTTCCCTGTGTATACAATAACATCCAACACAAGACTACTCTCAAAGTCACACATAACAAAAAGTTTTATACCAAAGCAATTACATTTGCTCGGTATATATTGCTTGAATGAAAGGCGTCCCTTGAACAGAATCAAGGACTCATCAACAACAATGTTCTTGAAGGGATAAAAGTATACACTGAATTTCTGCTTCAAATACATAAACACTTCCCAGATTTTGTATAGAAGGTCATTTCTGTCTGGCGTATTTCTGTCTGCGAAGTGCAACATTCGTAGCAACAGAGTGAATCTGTTGCAGGGAAGGAGGTCACGGAAAACTGTAGTACTGATGAAGTGGTCTGTAGACCAGTAATTATGTATGTTGTTCTTATAGATATGTGGCATAAGCATGACAGTGGCAAGGAATAAATACATTTCAGCCACTGTTGTGTCTTTCCACCTGTGCAGCCGTGATGATTCTCCAACCTCTGTTGTGTTGTTCATGACATATTGGTAATAAATGTTTGTCTGAGTCATTATCAAGTTCATTATAGGCTCGTCAAAGTACAACTGGAAATAGTCTAACTCTGTAGACTCATTTGTTATGGGACATTCTGGCTGGATACCACTTCCACTAGCATCAAAATCACAAGGCTGTGGCATGAATATACTTTGTGTCCAGTTCCACTCACTATCACATGGTGCAGGGTGGACCTGTGGCATGGGGCGAGGGGGGGCAGGAGGAGGGAGAGGAGTGGAGGCAGCACATGGTTGAGGGGGTGCCGGGTGGTCCTTTGTCTGTCCACCCACTGCGCCATGTGGTCCAGGCACCATGCCACCCACCACTACTTCCTCCATCCCCGCATACTCCCCTTCGTGATCACTTTCACTATCAGTGGCCGGGGTTTTGGATCGTGACCTGCCACGACCCTTGGGGATTGCATATGGCACACTGCCTGAACGTAGATAACGACACCTAAAAGTATGTTTCACTGGTGAATAATGAACGTCACTATCACTAGACGAATCCTCAATTGGCATAAAATCAATCTCATCATCACTTACATCACTTTCACTATCACTACTAAAACACCGGGAAAATGATAGTTTCCTCTTGCGAAGTTGCCTATGGGTAACACTTGCCACTCCAGAGGTGCTTGGCCCAGGGTCTTCTGTGGCCACACTGGCCACCCCAGAAGTGCTTGGCCTAGGGTCTGATGTGGCCACACTGGCTACCCCAGAGGTGCTTGGCCCTAGGACAGGTGTCGCTACCCCAGAGGTGATGGGCTGGGGGTCATCTGGGTTATCGTCGATATTTTCACTAATTCCTTGAATGTTACTGGCCCCATTGGTGTCAAATCCACTAAACTCACAATCTCTGTCACTTTCCTTGAATAGTAGAGTGTTAATACGACGAGGCATGAGTGAATCACGAGGATGTGCCATGATGTTGACCCAGGATGGAGCTGAATGTAACTGGTCCTACCATGTGGTACCCAGGCGTCCCAGATTTTTTGTATACTGCGCACACTGAGTGCGCACACCCATTCTCTCATGTCTAGGCGAATCAGGCCTATCGCGCTAATTTTGAACGAATGAAAAATAAAACGTATATATACGTTTGGGGTGCTACGCGCGTGAACGTATATATACGTTTGGACCATTTAAGGGTTTAATACTTAACATGCTGTTGGAGTGTGAGCAAAGTAACATTTATAAAGGGATTCCGGGAAACCGGCAGCCCGGACTCGAGTCCTAGAGATGGGAAGTACAGTGTCTACACTCTGAAGGAGGGGTGTTAATGGAGTGATGGAGTGAATAATGATGAAAGTTTTTCTTTTTCAGGCCACCATGTCTTGGTGGGAATCGGAAGATATATTAATAAAAAAAAAATAACCTTTTCTTGCCACTTTCAGCAATACTGGTATGCCTACTGGGTGCCATGATTTCTTGGCAGATACAAGGTAACATAATTAAAAGATCAAAACAATTCACAAACACATCTAGCTCTTACGGCAGAATGGAACTGAACGCTATTCACGGAGGCTGGGATGGTGGTGGCAGAAGTGTCAGAGTGGCAAGGGATAGAGGGAGACCTTTCCTGCTGACTCACAACATGGCGGCAGCTCGAGCTGGGGAAGTTTTTCCACACCTGCAAACAGAACCGTGTACAGTCAATTTTACAAAACGTTTACCTGGAGTTTACCTGGAGAGAGTTCCGGGGGTCAACGCCCCCGCGGCCCGGTCTGTGACCAGGCCTCCTGGTGGATCAGAGCCTGATCAACCAGGCTGTTGCTGCTGGCTGCACGCAAACCAACGTACGAGCCACAGCCCGGCTGATCCGGAACTGACTTTAAGTGCTTGTCCAGTGCCAGCTTGAAGACTGCCAGGGGTCTGTTGGTAATCCCCCTTATGTGTGCTGGGAGGCAGTTGAACAGTCTCGGGCCCCTGACACTTATTGTATGGTCTCTTAACGTGCTAGTGACACCCCTGCTTTTCATTGGGGGGATGGTGCATCGTCTGCCAAGTCTTTTGCTTTCGTAGTGAGTGATTTTCGTGTGCAAGTTCGGTACTAGTCCCTCTAGGATTTTCCAGGTGTATATAATCATGTATCTCTCCCTCCTGCATTCCAGGGAATACAGGTTTAGGAACCTCAAGCGCTCCCAATAATTGAGGTGTTTTATCTCCGTTATGCGCGCCGTGAAAGTTCTCTGTACATTTTCTAGGTCGGCAATTTCACCTGCCTTGAAAGGTGCTGTTAGTGTGCAGCAATATTCCAGCCTAGATAGAACAAGTGACCTGAAGAGTGTCATCATGGGCTTGGCCTCCCTAGTTTTGAAGGTTCTCATTATCCATCCTGTCATTTTTCTAGCAGATGCGATTGATACAATGTGCCGCAATTTTTCAATAGTGCAATAACCAAAACATGGCAAATAAATCTGTGTAATATAGCTGACTACTGTAATTTTTTATGACCGAGACTCAAAATTGGGCAAATTCAAAAATCTCTGATATTATCCTAATACCGCAAGACTTTGAAAAGTCAATGACATGCCCATGCACTCTCCCCCAGGCCCAGATTTGTGGAACACCATGTCCATCAAGAACAGCAAGAAGCCCTTGTCAAGTGCCTTTAGCATTCTATGGAGAGGGACAATGGACACAGGGGTCATCCCACAGTCACTAAAAACAACAGACATAGCCCCACTCCACAAAGGTGGCAGTAAAGCAATTGCAAAGAAATACAGACCGATAGTACTAACATCCTATATCATAAAAATCTTTGAAGGGGGTCTAAGAGGCAGGACTGCCACCCACCTAGATCCCCAACAATTACACAACCCAGGGCAACATGGGTTTAGAGTAAGTCACTCCTGTCTGTCCCAACTATTGGACCATTACAATAAGGTCCTGGATGTGATTGAGGATAAGCAAAATGAACATGTAGTACATATACACAAACTTTGCAAAAGCCTTTGATGAGTGGGACCATGGTGTAGCAGCTCACAAAATGCATGATACAGGAATAACAGGCAAAGTTGGTAGATGGATCTATAATTTCCTAACAAATAGAACACAAAGAGTAATAGTAACCAGAGTTAAGTCTGAGGCAGCTATAGTGAAAAGCCCTGTTCCACAAGGCACAGTACTTGCTCCCATCCTGTTCCTCATCCTCACATCTGACACAGACAGAAATGTAAGCCACAGCACTGTGTCTTAAATGACAGCGTCATCCATCGAAGACACTGCAAAACTCCAAGCAGACATCAACCAAATCTTTACAGAAATCAATATGAAGTTCAATGAAGAGAAAGTTCAATTACTCTGATATTAAAAACTTGGGAAAATTAAAACTGTATCAGAGTATAAAACAAATTCCAACCATACAATTGAGCAAAAAACTAATATGAAGGATCTGGGAGTGATTATATCAGAGGATATTACTTTTAAAGAGCGCAACAACGTATCTACCACATCTGCTAGAAAAAAGATAGGTTGCATAATGAGAAACTTCAAAACTAGGGATGCCAAGCCCATGATGATTTTTAAATTGCTTGTTCTCTCTAGGCTGGAATACTGTTGTGCACTAATGGCCCCTTTGAAGGCAGGCATAGAGAATGTTCAGAGAACCTTCATGGCACACACAGGTATGACAAAGCATCTAAATTACTGGGAATGGTTGAAGCCCCTTGATTTGTATTCCCTGGAATGCAGGTGAGAAAGATACATAATAATATACACTTGAAAAATCCTACAGAGATCAGTACCAAATTTACACACGAAAGTCACTCCCTACAAATGCAAAAGACTCGGCAGGAGATGCAACATCCCTCCAATAAAAAGCAGGGGAGTGACGAGTACAATAAGAGACAACACACTAAGTGTCAGGGGCCCAAGACTGTTCAACTGCCTCCCAGCATACATAAGGGGGATTACCAATAGACTCCCTAATTGTCTTCAAGAAGGCACTGGACAGGCACCTAAAGTCAGTACTTGATCAGCCGGACTGTGGTTTGTATGTTGGTTTACCTGTTGCCAGTTGTAACAGCCTGGTTGATCAGGCCTTGATCCACCACAAGGCCTGGTCACAGACCAGGCTATTGAGGGCACTGATCCCCAAAACCCTCTTCAGGTATACTCCAGGTATGAGTGTGATGAAAAGTTCATGGAACTGACCAAAGTAGAATCTGTGGAAGGAACCATGAGAAATCAGAGCAGCTGAGACTGAGGAAGAGAAATCTCTGGTAACGCCGTGAAGAAGGAAGAACTGGCTCTAGCATATATGCGCTAAAGAAAAGTACAGGGAGACTTTAGAAGATGAAACCTAGAGCTATCATTCAACTCCATCTGTGGTTATTTTGCAACTAAAATGCCGGGAGCAAGGGGCTAGTAACCCCTTCTCCTGTATAAATCACTAAATTTAAAAAGAGAAACTCTCGTTTTTCTTTTTTGGCCACTCTACCTTGGTGGGATACGGCCGGTTTGTTGAAAAAAAAAAAAAATTACACACACACACACAAAGATCACAGTAAACAGGTGATTTCAGAATATGTAAAACAACCACTGTGAAAGAATAGAGAAATTCCAAGTGCTTTCGTGACTACTCACATTATCAAGGAACAATGAAAGTAATGCATCAAAGGAAGGCATATAAAGGGTCTAGCCCACACCTCACTATCACATCCCACAACAAAGCAACACAGGTGTTGCTGCTTCTCTGCTCATATGCCGTGTTCTATTCAAGATTGATGGACTGACCACATCGACTCAAGGTTGAGGGACTGATCACCTCATTCTCCTCCTGTTCAAGTTTCTCCTTTGTATGGACTGATGAAGCCACTGTGTGGTGAAACGTTTCCTCAATAAAGATACCCAAGAGTTGCACATGTGTCTAATTTAACAACATGTTGGTTCTCTGAACAATTCATCTACAAGGGAAAAACGTGGGCACATTGCCTAACACCTGTTATCCCTGTTCACCTATCAGTAAACAGAGTGAGTCAGCTGTAGTGGGTTGCATCCTAGGAAGGTCCAAAAAGGACCCTAATGGAAATAAACTATTGCTTGTCTTTCTTGGGTTATTAACCCTCCAGGATTACTAATCCAAATAATGCCTTTTTCTGAAAAATTAGGACAGCTCAATTGTTGATTACTATGATAAATATGGAATCTTTTTTTTTTATATTTTATTTAAAAACTTTACAGCTTAATATTAAATAAAAAGATATAAAATGAGTACAGTACAATCCTCAATACTACAGAACATACACTGACAAAATATAACAACACATTGTAACTGACATAAAAGAGGTTACCCATATACACTCACAAATATTTCCATATAACATACTTTACAATATAAACTATATAAACCTTTCAGGTTTATATAGTTAACATAATATGACTGACATATGGCAAAGGCTCACAATCCTCACAGTAGTCCATAAGAGGAATGACCTACTAACCCCCTATACAAGAAAAATTACGTAAAAACAATCCCTCGTTAATCATTGAAAAAAAATTGAAAAACTTGAGCCTCCACTTATACTTAATAAATATTAATCACCCTCTTCCATCGGCTGAGCACATTATATAAAGTAAAGAGACTAAACCATACTTTCCCCATTACAAAACTTTAATGGGTCATTACAAATTTATGGAAGTCATTATGCATGGAAGTCATAATGCATGGAAGTCATAATGCATGGAAGTCATTATGCATGGAAGTCATTATGCATGGAAGTCATATATGCATGGAAGAGGGTAAGGTACCTAGGGATTGGCAGAAAGCATGCGTAGTTCCTTTGTATAAAGGCAAAGGGGACAAAAGAGAGTGCAAAAATTATAGGGGGATAAGTCTGTTGAGTGTACCTGGTAAGGTGTATGGTAGAGTTATTATTGAAAGAATTAAGAGTAAGACGGAGAATAGGATAGCAGATGAACAAGAAGGCTTTAGAAAAGGTAGGGGGTGTGTGGACCAGGTGTTTACAGTGAAACATATAAGTGAACAGTATTTAGATAAGGCTAAAGAGGTCTTTGTGGCATTTATGGATTTGGAAAAGGCATATGACAGGGTGGATAGGGGGGCAATGTGGCAGATGTTGCAGGTGTATGGTGCAGGAGGTAGGTTACTGAAAGCAGTAAAGAGTTTTTACGAGGATAGTGAGGCTCAAGTTAGAGTATGTAGGAAAGAGGGAAATTATTTCCCAGTAAAAGTAGGCCTTAGACAAGGATGTGTGATGTCACAGTGGTTGTTTAATATATTTATAGATGGGGTTGTAAGAGAAGTAAATGCGAGGGTCTTGGCAAGAGGCATGGAGTTAAAAGATAAAGAATCACACATAAAGTGGGAGTTGTCACAGTTGCTCTTTGCTGATGACACTGTGCTCTTGGGAGATTCTGAAGAGAAGTTGCAGAAATTGGTGGATGAATTTGGTAGGGTATGCAAAAGAAGAAAATTAAAAGTGAATACAGGAAAGAGTAAGGTTATGAGGATAACAAAAAGATTAGGTGATGAAAGATTGGATATCAGATTGGAGGGAGAGAGTATGGAGGAGGTGAATGTATTCAGATATTTGGGAGTGGACGTGTCAGCGGATGGGTCTACGAAAGATGAGGTGAATCATTGAATTGATGAGGGGAAAAGGGTGAGCGGTGCACTTAGGAGTCTGTGGAGACAAAGAACTTTGTCCTTGGAGGCAAAGAGGGGAATGTATGAGAGTATAGTTTTACCAACGCTCTTATATGGGTGTGAAGCATAGGTGATGAATGTTGCAGCGAGGAGAAGGCTGGAGGCAGTGGAGATGTCATGTCTGAGGGCAATGTGTGGTGTGAATATAATGCAGAGAATTCGTAGTTTGGAAGTTAGGAGGAGGTGCGGGATTACCAAAACTGTTGTCCAGAGGGCTGAACAAGGGTTGTTGAGGTGGTTCGGACATGTAGAGAGAATGGAGCGAAACAGTGACTTCAAGAGTGTATCAGTCTGTAGTGGAAGGAAGGCAGGGGGTAAAGGAGGTTTTGTGTGCGAGGGGCTTGGACTTCCAGCAGGCATGCGTGAGCATGTTTGATAGGAGTGAATGGAGACAAATGGTTTTTAATACTTGACGTGCTGTTGGAGTGTGAGCAAAGTAACATTTATGAAGGGGTTCAGGGAAACCGGCAGGCCGGACTTGAGTCCTGGAGATGGGAAGTACAGTGCCTGCACTCTGAAGGAGGGGTGTTAATGTTGCAGTTTAAAAACTGTAGTGTAAAACACCCTTCTGGCAAGACAGTGATGGAGTGAATGATAGTGAAAGTTTTTCTTTTTCGGGCCACCCTGCCTTGGTGGGAATCGGCCAGTGTGATAATAATAAAAAAATAAAAATAATTATCCTTCCATCCCTCATCAACAGGAGGAGCACATTACATAATGCTAAAATAAAGTCAGTACACTCACTAAACTCCAACACAAAACACAAACAACAAAACATTTTAAAAACCTCTAATTGCAATAAGATTATTGCACATGAAAAATATGGAATCAGTAGTTATTGAAGTACCCCTCTGCAGATGCTGGGGCACCTCTCTCTGTTAATTATTGAAATACTGTACTTAAGATGAGAACTACTGGTATACATGTCGGTAAACAAATTTGTTGCAAAGTGAGAAGCATACTATAGTGGTAGTGGGTTTGTGTCACTGTGACATTAAAACAATATATTCGATATTGTTTTAGTGTCACCTTCACATCATTTGTAACATTTCTGGTATATTTTTAAAATGTTTATACAGTAGTGTACTGTATACTGTAATAAACAGGACAGAAGAAAACAGCTCTGGGGTGTCGGTAAATGAGTACGTTAATAAGTGATGAGAGGCTGTACATACCTCAGCATACATTAAATATTCCACTGCTGTAAATGTTGCTCATACTTCCAACAGCAGATCTTTGAAAGACTTGACACAACTTCATTTCTATTGCTGATAGATGGTGTCCTGCCTGTAAAAGTTTAGAATAACCTTATTTATCAATTTATAATAACCAGTTAAAATAACCTTATTTATAATTTTATAATATACATGTATCTATTCACAGTCTAACATTTATACTAAATACAACAACATTAAAGTTAAAAACATTTGTCTCAACTAAAAGAATCCAGGTTTGATCGAAGGCAAAGATAGAGAGACAGATATGGACAAATTTCCTTATACAGATCACTGAACCAACGTAAATTCAATGCAATTTGTTAATAATTGCCCAATTCATCATGTGCAACTTGTCTCATCATGTTTGTAACTATAATGAATTACTCATGCATAACAGTACACAATGGCCAAAATTACATACTAGGTCTAGATTTAAGTTGTATGTAAGATACAAGATTAGTCTGCTTGAGCTGTCAATTGCAGCAAATTTCCTTAGTATTATAACTAATTAAAGGTAAATAATAATTGTACTTTTGTGTACCTGTACCTAAATAAACTTAATATTCAAGTAATAGAGGGATCACACAGGGTCATACAGGCATCATAAAGGGGTCATACAAGACATACATAGGTCATACAAGGGTGGTAATACAAGTCATACAGGGGTTATACATCATACAAAGGTCATACAAGGGTGGTAATACAAGTCATACAGGGGTTATACATCATACATAGATCATACAAGGGTGGTAATACAAGTCATACAGGGGTTATACATCATACATAGATCATACAAGGGTGGTAATACAAGTCATACAGGGGTTATACATCATACATAGATCATACAAGGGTGGTAATACAAGTCATACAGGGGTTATACATCATACATAGGTCATACAAGGGTGGTAATACAAGTCATACAGGGGTTATACATCATACATAGATCATACAAGGGTGGTAATACAAGTCATACAGGGGTTATACATCATACATAGGTCATACAAGTCATACAGGGGTCACACATAAATCATAGAGAGATTATACTGGAGTCATACAGGAGTCATGCTGGGGTCACACACGAGTCACAAAGTCATACAGAG